>NC_058082.1:618447226-618747226 GCF_014858855.1 Bufo gargarizans | reverse complement strand
CATATAGTTACTGGATAATGCCTCTATACAGTGACTGGATAATGCCTCCATACAGTGACTGGATAATGCCTCTATACAGTGACTGGATAATGCCTCTATACAGTGACTGGATATAGGGTATAAGGGAGCACAGTATAGAGTATTAGAGGGCACAGTACAGGGTATGGTAAGGGGGCACAATGGAGGGTATAACAGGGCATAGTACAGGGTAGGAGGCACATTATAGAGTATAAGGGGGCACAGTACAGGTGTATCCCCGTATACCCTTGTACTGTGCCGCCAACAGTGTATATTTAGGCCGCACTGTCCAGTGTAGGGTGGGGTACAGTCCAGGGTAGGGGGCACAGTCCAGGGTATCAGACACACCAAAGCTGGCAGGGAGTCTGAAGCAGGAGGCTCCTGGCTCTGGCTTGCAGGCAGGCAGCAGTGGTTCTCAGAGGTGGGTGTGCAGTGGCCAGGATACGGGTACGCTGACGCCACTTTATTGCAGTGGCTGGGTCAGGTGGATAATAGTCTGTATTTGTTCGTGACGCCAATTTCAGCGTGCGCTGGGGACTATCCCAGGGCCCTTCCAAGGTGTTATAACGCATGTCCCAGATTAGGAATGTCAGAGTGGTGTAATGGCCTATAATGTCTCTGTAGGGTGGTGATAATTGTGTCAACGGTGTCTCCTACTTGGGTTCGGCTGGACTCCTGGCTCACTTGCAATACATTTGAGTGCAGTGATAGTAGGAGTAATAGAGGAATTTTGCAGCAGAAATGATGTCCAGACCTTTAGATGAAGTTCAAACGTTTCTTTACTGAAGATAACTTGTATCCAAGCAGTATACAGCTTTGGTCTCTGGTCCCAGCAGGTTTTGGCAATCATTGGCAGGAATAAATGCTACTGCTTGATATGTGGGGAGCTTGCAGGATAGGATGTCTGCTTGGTAGCTCTGTAACTGTGGCAGGAATTAATCTTTTGTACTTTTCTGTAGCTTCTGCTTTGTGGGGACAGACTAGCTGAGGAGGAATGGCTTCTCCTAGGTCTCTGGACTTATCTCTCAGATGATTTCTCAGGGGATGCTTTCTTCCTGGAACTCTGGAAGTTGTCAGTGGCTTTCTGCTTCTTTTTATCCAGCTGAGGCTAAAGGAGCTCAGACTGGGAATGTGATCAGGTCTCAAGCTAGACAAGATCCTTGCTATCTTCCCTATGCAGGGGAACTCCTAACACACACCCTACCCCTAGCAGAGGGTAGACCCATGCTGCAGGATGTGGGAACAGTCCACACCTCCACAGAGGGGGAGCTAAGCTGGAATAATTCATTCCAGCCTAGATATACTAAACTAAGACTAGTACCTGGCCAATAAGTTGCTGCCACCTGCTGGTGAACCTGGAAAATTACAGGAAAACAATTACATTTAACATGGTTTTAGATGCACATTTGTGAAGACATAATATAAATTACATCAGACTGGCACTCCCTGACTGGCACTCTAACATGCTGCAGCGGTCCGCAGCTGTCCATCCTGCTCAGTCTCCCCATCTCCCCAGACCTCGGTAACTGCGCAGCATTAGAATCCTGCTGCCACAGACTTCGGACGTTCTCGGTGGGCGGAGCAAACATAGCTTTGCCCCCATCCTTTGGCTGCACTTGCTCCAGGCTGCAAGGCCCAAACCAGACTGGGCTGACTGGGCCTTTTCCTGCATCCGACCCCCAGACTCTGACCTTAGCTCCTAGACTGCAGGAGCTCCCAGGACCATGTCTTATGAAAGCACCTGGTAAGTCCATCCAGTAAAAGGCATGCAGCAGTGTCTGTATATGAGGGGGTGCAGGGCTGTTGGGGTCACACTCTCATTGTAGCAGTCCTGCACTGCCCTCAAGTATGGGTGGTCACTGATCTGGGAGTTCACTCTGTGAGCTCCCTGCGTCCCCTGTGTGCGCTCCCTGCGCGCTCTGTGTGAGTTCCCTGTGACTCCAGTATGAGCTAGTTCTGCAGCACTTTTAGGACACCACCAAATGGCGTACCTGTGATGTGGCTTGTGGTGCTTGTGACATGGCCGTGCTGCATTCAATTACTGCATGGCTGTCTGGGCCATAGTGTGCTCTAGTTAAAATATTGAAGACGGCATTGTTTAGTGTGTCTGCATTGTTAATTGAGGGGTGGTTTGAATCGGGCCATAAAACGATCCTGCATAGTCCATGAGTCTGTATTTATTTTAATTGCTTGGTTCAGTACTCCAACTCAGCACTGATATGTTTTATGTTACCCCATCAACCCTTATACCAGAATACAAGAGGATCTTCCTGTAGGACCAGGTTCGGACAGAAGAATGGGACCCATCAGAAGACAATTTGATTTGCATCCAGTCACTACCATTAGAATATTCACAAATAACTTATAACACTTATTAGGTAAATAACCTTATTCATGATATACTGTATCCTGTGTATGCAACTATAGCAGCAAAGTTTGGGTTAGTAGAGGAGAAAAGAGACTAGGGCTAGTGCTGCTGGGTCTAAGAGGTGCAAACACCCAGGGATCGTTGGAGCATCGGGAGGATGGTTGCTCTGTGTAAGTGGGACAATCGACAAGGAGAGAGGAAACCACTAGGCACTTAAGGCCTAGAGGTCTGTAGCAGCACCCTGGATCCGGGAAGTCCCCTTGTGAAACCACAACTGTTCAGGCTATACAGAGAGCTGTACTTTCATACTTCACAAACCTAAATGGCGAAAGCTAAATGACAATGCTATATAAGTATTGGGCTTGGTTCTGGTGCTGTATTTATGTATAGGCTTGGTTCTAGTGCTTATATATACTGTATATATATATGTGTGTGTGTATTGAGCTTGGTTCTAGTGCTTTATTTATGTACTATGCTTAGTTCTGGTTCTATGTTCATGTTATTAGAGTGGTTCTGGTGCTGTATTTATGCTATAAGCTTGGTTCTTGGTTCTTGGTTCTGAGGTTATATGTGTCATGCTTGGTTCTGTTGCTGTGTGAGAATGTGGATAAGCTCTGCCTGTATGATATTTATGTTTAAATTGTATTGGAACTGTCATTTGGAATTCCGGGCACTAGAGGCCACTGTTTTGCAGCACAGTCAGCACACTCTGGGATCTGCATATGTAAAGCAGATGATGACTCATGCTTATGGGTGAACCAGGAAGTGTTGATTTGACATGGTGGAAGGATTGTGCTGTGAGGGACTGAATCCGATTCCATCCTGGCTTGCGGATGTCCGGCAGTGAATGGACACTCAAAGGAAGGAGAGTATCAGCTGTCCCCTGTCTGGATCCAGCTCTTTGAAAGAGAGGTTGTCCCAGGAAGACCAGTTCCAGTGTATGGACAGAAAACCTTATCATCCAGCAAGGCCGCACGGTTGCTGAGAGCTTGGTGGCCATCCCGGGTAAGCGGCATCCTAGGGCCCAGAACGGACGCAGGTCAGTACACCTAATTACCAATTGTACTTTACTGTTTGGCGCCTAAAGTAACAGAGACTAGCCTAGGCCTTGTATTAGCTAGTTAGATAGGGTTATAGCTTTGTTAGGCCTTACTGTACTGGACTGCAGCGCAGTAATTGACTTGCAGGCTCTGCTGCGTCTGCCACCGGTTAGGTGTGTCCTCTATAGCGGCACAGTACGACTTGTAGGCTCTGCTGTGTACGCCAATGGGCTAGGCCTGTCCCTCGGACAGGGAGGGTGACTGTGGGCCTGGGGTATTACTTATACTGTATACTTGTACTTGTGTTAATACTGTTTCCAAAGTAAAGTTTATATTCTTGCAAATAAAACTGGTGTCAGTGTCGCTTTCCTTGTCTGTGACTTTGCTGTGTCCTGGGGAGCCCACCCCGGTACACAGCTTACAACTTGGCGTAGTCGGCAGGATACAGCTACCGTTATGGATGGGAACGTGGCGGGAGATCGTGATCCGGCGCCAGTGGTGCCGGATCAGGACCCAGCCCAGGGTGCACAGGCGCAAGTCCAGCTTGCCCCCAACAATATGGCTACACCGGTAGGATACATCCCTGTAGGGGCACTGCTGCGTCATCTGCCAAAGTATGACGGTAGAAACATGACATTGCAGGACTGGACTGAAAGGGTGCGAAGTGCGGTTAAAATGTGTAACCTGACCCCTGAACTGCGGGCCGAGGTTGCGTTGGAGGGTGACGTCAGGCCGGACAGTGATGGTAAGGCCTGACTCCGAGAGAGATACCCTAGAGAAGATATTCTCCCTGCTAGAGAGAGCCCAAGGGGGCAGGCAAAAGTTGTACCGTTATGGAGTCACTTTAACCGACCCCAGCGAGAGGGCGAGACCCCGATGCAATATTCCAATGCTCTACAGGAGACTCTGAATGAGATACAACGACGAGACCCTGAGGCCATGGGCGCCTTCCGGGAGGTGGACCGGCTTCTACGAGATCAGTTCATAGTGGGGCTCTCCAATAAATTCTTACAAGATAAATTACAAGAGATGACCCGAACTATGGCCGATATAACATTCTACAGTGTCTACTTAGCCACCGTAGAGAGAGAGGAAGAGCCCATACCTGTGGCAGCGAGAGTGGTGAATAGCACGCATGTTACAAGGGACCGGCCGGGGTCTGAAGAATCGGAGTCCTTAAAGGATGTGGTCCAGGCCCTGCGGGAGGAATTGAAAGAGCTCCGGCTGGAAGTGTCCCAGATGAAAGCAGAACCGTCCCGGCCTCCGGAAACGGTCCCTGCACCTCGTGCCACTCCACCCAGAACAACCCCGGTGAGGGGGCTGGTCAGAAGAGGACCCCCCTGTTGGGCTTGCCGAAAGTACGGCCATATGGCCAGAGAGTGCCCAGAACAGGAAGTGTCTGAGCCGACATTAAACTTCCGACCGCTGCAGTAGCTGGGCATCCTGCGGCGGTACACCAGAAGTTAAGCCCCCTGCGTGAGGAACATGATCTGTATGCCAGCAGCCCCGTATTAGAAGCCTAGTTGGAAGGCCGAAAGGTCTGCTGCCTAGTTGATACCGGGTCAGAGTGCACCCTAATGCCTCTAGAGTTCTTCGAGAGACACTTCAGGCATATGATGGAGCCCGAAGATGGGAGCATCATCAGGCTGACGGCTGCCAATAATAGAGAGATGGATGTTCGAGGGATAGTCTGGATGCGGGTCCGACTGTTTGGGCAAGACATCGGCAAGAAAGGGGTCGTGCTGGTGGACCATTCGTCCCATAAAGGAATGGACGTGACCTTGGGCATGAATATACTGAGAGACCTAGACCATCAACTCTATGCCAAGGAAGGGCCGAAGTACTGGCAACGGGCCACCGCACACCGGCCTACCCAGAAGGTCCTACAACAAATGGTGAGGAGCTGTAGCCTGCAAAAGAGTAACCTGTCCGGACGGGCCATTGGAGATGTGAGGGTGCTACGGAGGACTCAGTTGAAGATCCCACCTCGACAGGAGCGAATATTGATGCTGCCAGTGGGGGCTGGGCAATGACTGAATGGACTGGAGGTCCTGATCGAGCCCGCTTATCAAGAAGAAACGCAGATTCGCCCACTGGTAGCCCAGGCCGTCGCCGTTGTGAAGGACGGATGTGTGCCTATACGTTGCTGTAATGTTGAGGACTGCGAATTAACCATCCCTGCAAACACCCTGCTGGCCAAAGTTTATGTGTCCGAAGGGAGTATCGCTCGACGAAGGGGCTTCATGCTGCAGCAGGATAGGAGATCAGCCTGGACCTATGCTGTGGAGATCCATTCAAGGGAAACCCCAAAAGCGGAGTGGAACGGTCGAGTGATCATGGCCCGTATGGGGGTGGACTGCAGAACCCTGACCCCGGGGGAACAAAAGCTTCTGGAAGACACCCTCTGGGAATTTCAGGAGGCCTTCTCAAGACATGATGAGGACTTTGGGTGTGCTACTGCCATTGAACATGAAATCCCAACCGGCGATGTTGCGCCGATCAGGGAACATTACCGGCAGATCCCACCTAAGATGTATCAGGAGGTGAAAGACATGGTGGCCAGCATGTTGGAGAACCGGGTGATCCAGGAGAGTCAAAGTCCGTGGGCTGCTCCAGTAGTCTTGGTGCGGAAGAAAGACGGGAGTCTCCGGTTCTGCGTGGATTATCGGAAGCTGAATGCTCAGACCGTCTGGGATGCCTACCCCCTTCCACGGATTGAGGAGTCATTATCAGCCCTAAGCCAAGCAAAGTTCTTCTCAACTTTTGACCTGGCTAGTGGGTACTGGCAGGTGCCGGTGGCCAAGAAGGACAAAGCCAAGACGGCCTTCATTCTACCTATGGGACTCTACGAGTTCAACCGGATGCCCTTCGGCCTCTCCAATGCTCCGGGGACATTCCAGCGATTGATGGAACACTGTCTGGGGGACCTCAACTTCGAATCAGTATTGATATACCTGTATGACATAGTAGCGTTCGGGGCTTCCTTTGAAGATCACCTCCAGAAGCTGCGACAAGTCTTGGGACGGCTACGAGACCATGGGCTCAAGATCAAGCCAAAAAAATGCCAGCTGTTCCGACAGCAGATAAAGTACTTAGGACATGTGGTCACCCAGGAGGGGGTAAAACCAGCCCCCAGAAAGGTGGAGGCCGTTCAGAAGTGGCCCCTGCCAAGTACGCTACGGGAGGTACGGGCGTTCGTGGGACTGACTGGTTTATACCCAAATTTGCTCATCTGGTGGGCCCGTTGAATGAGTTGCTAAGAGGCACGGCTGGGGGCCCGAAGAAACGCCCCGTCGACTGGGGGCCCCGACAACAAGAGGCCTTTGAAGCGGTGAAAGAGGCGCTGACCAATGCGCCGATCCTGGCTTACGCGCGGTTTGATATCCCATTTCTGCTGTATACTGATGGAAGCCTACATGGTCTGGGGGCCGTATTGTCCCAAGTCCAGTATGGACGGGAGAGAGTCATCGCCTATGGGAGCCGGTCCCTAAGAGAGTCAGAACGCAACCCTGATAACTATAGCTCCTTTAAACTGGAACTGCTGGCACTGGTGTGGGCCATGATCGAAAGGTTTGCAGAATACCTGACTGGTGCAGAAGTGATCGTGATGACGGACAACAACCCGTTGGCACAACTGGAGAATGCCAAGCTTGGTGCACTCGAACAAAGATGGTTGGCCCGCCTTTCTAAGTACCAATACCGCATCAAGTTCCTGTCCGGTAGGGAGAATGGCAACGCCGATGCACTCTCTCGAGTTCCAGTAGGACAGTCGACTCAGAGAGCCGATGAGGAGTTAGAGGATACTGAAACTCCTGACCTTGGTCGCTTACCTCTGTTCCCGGATGTGGCAAATTCAAGTGGGGTGGCGTCTGGAATGACGCTGGTGCTGGGGAAAATGTTGACTGATTGGGAAAGAGTCCAGGATAGCTGCCAAGACTTGTGGAAAGTGAAAGAATGGGTTCGGAGCAAGATCTGGCCAGAAGAACGAGCCTGCCTGACCCTAGAGGGTCAGAAGTTGTTGAGGCAGTGGGATAAGCTGAGAATTACCCAGGGCCTCCTGTGCCGTATTGTATACTTACAGTCAGAGCTGCAGTACCGGCAACAGATTGTCATTCCCATGTCGTTGGGACCGGAGGCCACCAGGGAAGCTCATGAAAAAGGAGCTCATTTGGGAGCGAAAAACGTCAGTGGTCCACGGCTGTATACTGTCCAATCTGGCCCAGGGCCCATGTCTTAAGTGTCGATCCTGTGGGTTGAGTAAGAGTACTGAACAGCGGGCTCCTGTGCAGACCATCCGCACCTCAGCGCCCCTAGAACTTCTGATGATCGATTATGTACAGATTGGATACTCTACCTCGGGACACTCGTACTGTCTAGTTATGACAGATCACTTTACCAAGTATGCGGTGGCTGTGCCCACCAGAGACCAAACCGCAGAGTCGGCCGCCGAAGCTGTTTGTAAACACTTTATACAAGTGTTCGGGTGTCCACGGAGGATACATTCTGACCAGGGAGCATGCTTTCAGGGTACTCTAATGAATGAACTGTACCAACTGTATTTGGATTGAATGCTCCCGCACCACTCCGTATCAACCACAAGGAAATGGGGCGTACGAACGCTTCAATCGCACCTTGCTTCAGATGCTGCGGACTCTGGAAGACAGTCAAAAAGTCCAGTGGCCTGCGTACCTACCTGAGTTGATGTGGGCCTATAACAACAGAGTACACAGTACCACCGGATACTCTCCACATATGCTCATGTTTGGACGAGCCAGACGGGAGATTGAAGATCTCCACATGCCCAACCCGATGGAGCCCCCACCGAGAAGTACCACCGCATGGGTGCAGGAGCACCGCCGCAAGGTTGTGGGGGAGCATCTGGGACAGGTGGTATACCCTAACCCAACACCAGTGCAGAAAGATGGGTATGTCCCTGGTGATCGGGTGATGGTCAAAGCCAAATGGCCATCAGGGAAGTTGGATGGACGGTGGGAGGCAGTTCCATACACGGTGAAGAGAAGGGTAGACCCCGCTATTCCGGTCTATGAGGTAGAGCCAGTAGGGACAGGGGAAACCCTCACGGAACTTACACCGTAATATGTTGAGATGTTGCAATTTTGATGAGCCGGTGTGCATGGAGGGGGTGCCTTCTCACGCTCAAGGTATGGAGGAAAGTCCCTCAGATGAGGAAGAGGAGGAATGGTGGGTCGTCCCCGCCCAAGTGTCCACAGAGGTTCCGGCCATGGCAGGTTTTCCACCCAGATGCAATGCTGAGCAATCAACAGCTCCTCTCTTGTCAAATATGCCTGATGCCCCCAGTATTTCTGAAACCCCCAATCTGAGAAGTTCAGCGAGGCCCAATGCAGGTGTGCCTCCACAGCGCTATGCCCAGGATGAGTTTGTATGGGGAGAGTTGCCGAGGACGACAACTTCTAGTGGGGTGGTATGTGAGATTGTGGATAAGCTCTGCCTGTATGATATTTATGTTTAAATTGTATTGGAACTGTCATTCAGCATTCCGGGCACTAGAGGCCACTGTTTTGCAGCACAGTCAGCACACTCTGGGATCTGCATATGCAAAGCAGATGATGACTCATGCTTATGGGTGAACCAGGAAGTGTTGATTTGACATGGTGGAAGGATTGTGCTGTGAGGGACTGAATCCGATTCCATCCTGGCTTGCGGATGTCCGGCAGTGAATGGACACTCAAAGGAAGGAGAGTATCAGCTGTCCCCTGTCTGGATCCAGCTCTTTGAAAGAGAGATTGTCCCAGGAAGACCAGTTCCAGTGTATGGACAGAAAACCTTATCATCAAGCAAGGCCGCACGGTTGCTGAGAGCTTGGTGGCCATCCCGGGTAAGCGGCATCCTAGGGCCCAGAACGGACGCAGGTCAGTACACCTGATTACCAATTGTACTTTACTGTTTGGCGCCTAAAGTAACAGAGACTAGCCTAGGCCTTGTATTGGCTAGTTAGATAGGGTTATAGCTTTGTTAGGCCTTACTGTACTGGACTGCAGCGCAGTAATTGACTTGTAGGCTCTGCTGCGTCTGCCACCGGTTAGGTGTGTCCTCTATAGCCGCACAGTACGACTTGTAGGCTCTGCTGTGTACGCCAACGGGCTAGGCCTGTCCCTCAGACAGGGAGGGTGACTGTGGGCCTGGGGTATTAATTATACTGTTTGTACTTGTGTTAAAACTGTTTCCAAAGTAAAGTTTATATTCTTGCATATAAAGCTGGTGTCAATGTCGCTTTCCTTGTCTGTGACTTTGCTGTAATTTGGGGAGCCCACCCCAGTACACGGCTTACAGCTGATGTTATTTGCTTGGTTCTGGGGCTGTATTTATGTTATTAGATTGGTTTGTATTGTGCTTGGTTCTGGTGCTGTATATATGTGCTGAGCTTAGTTCTGGTGTTGAATTTTTGGTAAGAGCTTGGTTCCGGTGCTGTATTTATGTACTGCGTTTGGTATAGCACTGTATCTATGCTATTACTGTATCTTAAATAGTAGATTAGCCTCACCCTATTATGTAAGCCATGGGACTCAAAAAGACCCTCCTAATTTTGTCGTTATCTGCTGCAATAATATCACTGTGAAGGGCTGTCTCAATTTGACATCTCTGCTCTGAGCCATTCATGGATTACATTCATTATTCATCATAATGGCCAACAGGTAAGCTGCAGGTCGGAGCTGAGCCCCCAGGGGCATCAGTCAGAGCTCCTAACAGGGGCTGTGGCTTATCTGCTATGTTACCCAATTCTACAGGTTGGCCATTTATATGGATACACCTTAATAAAATGGGAATGGTTAGTGATATTAACTTCCTGTTTGTGGCACATTAGTATATGTGAGGTGGGAAACTTTTCAAGATGGGTGGTGACCATGGCGGCCATTTTGAAGTCGGCCATTTTGAATCCAACTTTTGTTTTTTCAATAGGAAGAGGGTCATGTGACACATCAAACTTATTGGGAATTTCACAAGAAAAACAATGGTGTGCTTGGTTTTAACGTAACTTTATTCTTTCATGCGTTATTTACAAGTTTCTGACAAGTTTCTGAAGCACAGGCTTCAGAGTATCCGTAGTTTCAGGTGCTGCACATCTCGTATCTTCACAGCATATGCTGAAACTATGGATACTGGAAGCCTGTGCTAGCATTTCTCCTGCGGTGTTGCTATCAGTGTGTGAAGAGTGGGAGAAGAGGGTTGCATTGACAATCCAACACAATGGGCAGCACATTGAACACATTTTATAAGTGGTCAGAAACTTGTAAATAACTCATGAAAGAATAAAGTTACGTTAAAACCAAGCACACCATTGTTTTTCTTGTGAAAATCCCAATAAGTTTGATGTGTCACATGACCCTCTTCCTATTGAAAAAACAAAAGTTGGATTCAAAATGGCCGACTTCAAAATGGCCGCTATGGTCACCACCCATCTTGAAAAGTTTCCCCCCTCACATATACTAATGTGCCACAAACAGGAAGTTAATATCACCAACCATTCCCATTTTATTAAGGTGTATCCATATAAATGGCCCACCCTATATATTAAATCTTACATAACAAAATACATTTTTCAAACAGTGCAAGAGAATATAAGTGGATACTGACCACACCGACCCATCACATCAGTTTTCATAAATCTTACCATTTTAGTACAAAAAAAACAGTATGGAGCAATATAGTAGATTATGCTTTTTCATACAACTGCATCCAGTTAAAAATTCCTATATATCATGGATGCCATAATATGTGTCACTGGCCTCAGTTAATTTATGCACTGCGAAGCTCCAGAGACATCACTGGATTCCCCGGCAAAGAACTGCTGAGCATGGGAGCAGACACATCCGCTGTCAGGAGTTCAACTTCTGACCAATGTCCCCAATGGCTCAGCTCTGACCTGCAGCTTCTTCCAGGGTTATGTCTGAGGAGCTCATGGTAGTCCACCTTGCAGGATAGGAGGGCGCATGGGATCTGGAAACCAATTATAAGAATGAACCTGTGTGGGTTTATCACAACAGGCTTTCTATTGGAAGATCCATAGGAACCTAGTCCGGTCACAAAAAGTGCTTTTTCCTGGACTTTAGGGCATGGAGAAAATCTCCACTTTCTCTGGTAGGTGGTAAGGTAATATGTGGCAGTGTAAAGCACTGCAACTGTGGTTGGTGCAGGAGAAGGCAGCGGATACCGGCAGATCCAGTCCTCCCCTGAGCTGGTGAACAGCATGGATTGCGTCCTCCTGACCAGAAGCTTCATCCTCTCAACCCTGCATGGACCCAATGCTAGAGCGAGCTTACTGCAGCTTACACTAGGGCGCCTGTCGGAAAAAGCAGTGACCAGGAAAGCTGGAAACTGATGTAAATGTCCATATTTGGGCAGTCACAATGACTTAGAAAACTCCAGTGATATAATTGTCCAAATATGGATGGTTAACAAAAACTAAAATTACACACCCAGATAAAAATGCTGCAAAATTCGGCATGCAGTTATGACAGCTATGTAAATGATTAAAGGCAGTGTCAGACTGAGGTGCCTAGGGCCTACCAGTAAAATGTATTTTGGGGGCCCACCGTACGGATATATTCAAATATTACCTACTCACACAGCAGCAAGATGCTACCAGAACTTTGAGAAGGTAGGGCCTGGGGAGAAGAGGACACGGATAGCTTTCCTTTATACCTAGAAGTCATCTCAGCTCTGACCGTGTCTATAATAATAAACTGGGGAGTTTCTATAATAACCTAACAAGTTTTTTATGTGAACATAGGCTGGTTGAGGTGCTGTACATTGAATATATGTACTGTATGTAGTGCAGTAAGTCTACTGTGCCATATGCCACTTGTGCAGTGAGTGGGAGACTAGGGGCCCACCTTGCTCAGGGGCCCACTAGGGGATTCACTTGTACCCCTGTGGGCCAGTCCAAGCCTGATTAAAGGTGTGGTCTGATTAGACACTGAGTCTTTCCACAAGAAGGCATAAAAGTACTTCCCTCACTGCCCTAAAGAAAGGCTCTCAGAAGATACTTTGATGTAGTGTACATTTTGGTGAGAGATCGTTGTCTGCTAGACATGCCTCTATGAGGCACTCAAAGACATTTTGCCCAGTTGACAGACTTCGAAAAGGGCTGCATCACTGGAATGAGAGAAGCAGGATGGCTATTTCAATGAATTACCCACCATCTAGGCAGTTCTGACCTTGCTGTTAAGAGCTGTTTGGAGCAGTGGCTATGTGAGAGCACACAACAGGCTCTGGATGGCCTAGACAGACCATCAGTATAGAGGATAGTTTGTTCCACCGAAAAGCACGAGCAGCTCTCACAGTTTCTCAGTCCACCATGCAGATACAGGTCACATTCTTCTTACACACCCCTGTCTTTGCTCAGACCATTCCAAGCCCTTAGTAGTAGGAACTTTGGTGTTACATCACCCAATTTGTGTCCTGCCATTGATGGCCAGCCATCATTGCTTTTGTTTGCAAGTGGTATCATGAACTAGAAACCTGGACTGCTACAGACTGCAACCATATTTTCTTTATTGAAGAATCCAAATTCTGCTTGGGATCCCACGATAGTCAGGTTTGAGTATGAACCCCTCATGGTGAGTGCTTCAACCATGCCTTTGCTGTGGAGCAATGCACTGCCCCAACTTCTGGTGTGATGATCTGGGGATACATCACTTACGATAGTCAGTCACCCCTAGTAGTGATACAAGGGAAAATGCAACACAACAATCTGTGTAGGACATCTTGCAGCCACATGTGTTGCCTCTCATGGCAGGGCTTCCAACTGGCATTTTTCAGCAAAAAAATGCTCGCCCACACATAGCAAGGTTTTACCAGGAATGTCTCCGGCAGCTTGCAACATTTCCTTGGCCTGCCTAGTTGCCAGACGACATCTGCCGGACATGTATGTAGGATGTCGTTCCTTTAAAAACTACACCTACTGCGGAGCAAGCACCATAGCTGCTGGGTGCCTGCTGTTCGACACAGCAGACACCTGGGGCTAATGTCTGCGATTGGTAATAACGCCGATCGTAGACATCTGAGTGCTGACCACAGCATCTAAGTTCTGAAAACCCAGGAGCATGGAAGCGCTCATTTGTCATGGCCCTTCCACTGCCCCCTCTTGTCTCTAGGTCTCACCACCTACGGCAACCGCCTCACCTGGCCTCATTGGAGGTGCACTCCTACCCAGGAGCACTGCACTCTCTGGGCCAGAACAGCACCCCTACCAGCAATTGGGGGCCATTCATTCCCTGTGGCAGGCTTGTTCTGTTCCTATGTTCCTTATTCTGCATAATAAGAATAAACAGTAAAAAATAAACGCCATTACACATCATAAATATTTAACCCATACTGTGAGTAGCGTAATGGAAATTTTTTTTTTACAAAAATTGCCAATTCTTAATTTTTTCATCACTTCACCTCCCCAATTTTTTTTTATAAAAAGTGATCAAATAGTCATACACAACCCATTATGGTATTTAAAATTTTTTACAGATTTCCCGGAAAAAATTACCCCTCATACAGGTCCGTAGAAGTAGAAAAATTAAAAGTATAATAAAAAAGAGTTATGGGAGTCAGAATGTAAATAAAAATGTATTTTTTCTATAGTTTTTATTTTTCTTAAGTATTAAAACACAAGAAAAATATACAAATGTTGTGTCGCATTAGGGAACATTGTAAAAACAAAACCCATAAAACTGTGGTGGAGCTTTGGATGTTTTTTTCCAATTCCACCCCATTTGGAATTTTTTTTACCAGCCTCCCTTTACGTTGTATACAACAGTAAATAGTGCCATTATAAAGTATAACTCGTCCTGAAAAAATAAAAAAGCACCCATAAGCTATGCGGAAGGAAAAATGTTAAAAAGTTATGACTCCGGGAAGGGCAGGAGTAAAAAAACATAAACGCAAAAACGAAAAATCGACATGTGCTGAAAGAGTTAAGTTAAGGTCTGATTACTGTCACCCTTCTAAATTACAAATTACTCATAGAGCTAACATCTTGAAAGATCTGTAAAGAGCAGTGGAATATATTTATCTCATTGAGCAGTCCCATCTGCTGCATGTATTTATTACGTGTTTCCGTCTTTAGCCTCCATTAATCTTTCTTGGAACTCGCCCCATACACCTCTCACGTTAGGAGTATCCAGCCAGTGCTTTCAGAGAATCCTGTCAGTAATCCCACTGCTCGTGTAAACTCCACGAGTAATCTCCGTTTTTATTTCCAGATCTTTTCTTGTCATCGTCGCACTCATCTTTCACCAGGAAAAGATGCAAATTCTAGGATTATGTGGATATTTTACTTTTTCCCTTTCTTCTCCTTGTAATTGTTAAATAAATTTTACTCATGCTATATGTCAGGAGTAGGGTGGACACCTGCTTAACCTGCAAAACACGGATGCCGCCCATGTGCGTTCCGCAATTTGCGGAACGAATCGAGCGGCCCATTTTAGAAATGCCTATTTTTGTCCTCGATTGCGGACAAGAATAGGACATGCTCTATATTTTTTGCTGGGCCAGGGAACGGAACAACACCGTGTGCTGTCCACATATTTTGCAGCCCCCATTGAAATGAATGGGTGGAACGGATGTGGACTCATTCATACGGTGGTGTGAATGAGCCCAAAACTAGATTAACCCCAAAAAGGAGGACCACGCTCCTAACTCAGCTAAGTCATGCCCCAACTCTGCTGAGCTACACCCCCCTCCTAGTAACAGTTCCAGGTAAGGAAAAAAGGGCATAAGGGAAGCAGCTGCTTTCGTGCCCGAGCTCAGAAGGGGCACTCAGCTGCACACGGGCCCTGAGTTCATCGCTCATCTTCAGTCAGTCACAGAGTGACAGGTCGGCCGGCTCTAGTGACTGAGGGAGGTCAGTTTCTAATCTTGGCACATGCTCAGACAGTGCAGTGCTGCTCCCTAAGCGTGGAGCCACAGAAAAGGAGGACACCCCAGCATCCATCCAGGCCTTTGCACCGTACAGAGGACAGGTAGCCAGGAGGTCTGCATTTTTTCCCCAAAAAAACAGCGCCATCATTGTCCATGGGCTCAGTGTGGTATTGCAGCTTATCCCTATGCCTTGGGGCCGTTTCTGGAAGAAAAACATACCCTTTTTTCTAATCTTGATCAACTCATGTAAAGTGAGGCCTACGTGATGGATTAAGTCTAAGATGCTAAGTGTACAATCAGGGAGATTTCTGAAACTGGCTAAGAGAAGCAATGGGGGAGATTTATCAAAACTGGTGTAGTCACTTTGGAAAATGAAAGGTGGAATCTGATTGGTTGCTATACCAGTTTGGATAAATCTCCTCCACTGTCTTTGTTACCCATAGCAACCAATCACAGTGCAGCTTTCATTTTTCAACAGCAGAATGCAAAATGAAAGCTGTGCTGTGATTGGTTGCTCTGGGTAACAAAGAGTTTTTCTCTTACAAGGTTTTCAGAAATCTGCCCCCCTGTGCCTTCGGGCTCCTGAGATGTAAGTCAGCACTGTTGGCATACACAGGAGCGTGCAGAATTCTGCTTACGTACTATTTACCAAGACTAGTGTATCTTATGCTAGTATATAGAGGTAGTCAGAAAAATTTGTGCCCAATTTTTTAAAAGGAGTATACATTTTAAATCTAACAATAAGAAAATGAACGGGTATAGATTTGCACCAATTTTTGCAACCGTTGTGCAATTTGCAACTATTCACTGTTTACTATTCACCAAAAAGCTCTGTCCCTTATCACAGCCCTGCCCCCGCCCTTTGATTGACAGGACCAGGCAGTGGGGATGTAATCTTGCCTGGCCATGTGATTTTGCACAGGTGCTGTCGCTTTGGCAGTCGGTGCATGCGCAGTTCAGCCTTGATGCTTGCCAGGGCTGCGCGGTACATACCACTTCAGCCCTGGCAAGCATCAGGGCTGCACTGTGCATTGACGGTGCATGAGCGCGAACACAGGGCCAGAGGAGAGTACATTGCCACTGCCTGGCCATGTTATCACAAAGCAGGGAGAGCAGGGATCATGCAGTGCAACGAGGTGCAATAGTGCCGCCCTTGTTGCACCAAACAGCTAATTTACATATTAAAACAAAAAACAGAATTTCTTAGGAATGGAGGCACAGCAGTGGATAGTGATAGAAACATTTCAATCAGGAGAGAATAACTAACTTAAAGCAGTTATCCCATGATTAATGTAAAAAGTGAAAATCAGACATCATATAGCACATGACAATCTCTTTCTAATAAAACTAGAACCAGCCCTGTACCTCACATGGAACCAGAGATCTCCCCATTCATTGCTCTACTAGATTTATATCAAGCTGACAGCTCAGGGGGAGTGTCTTTTCTGCCGCAGCTCAGGAGGCGTGTCCATGCTCTTCCCTATCACAGCTCAGGGGGCGTGTCCATGCTCTCCCTATCACAGCCCAGGAGGTAGTTGAAAGATGAAACTGAGCATGTGCGGCCATCTCAGTGAGCAGGACAAAGAAGAAAAAACAAACAGCAGGTGGCGCTATACAGATACATATTACTGAATAACTCAGTGGGTATGCTAAATGTTAAATTACATGCAATTACAAAAGCATTCAGATCCAGGTGGTGGAATGAAAACTGTAGAATATTTTTGTGGGACATTCCTTTAACAGTACACCTAATTTACTTAATTTCAACGATTCTTATTGAAAGAAATTGCATGGTTGTATCAAAGCTTGAGCATACGTCATATGGTTCGCTCTCAGCCCTACATTAACGGCAGAGATTAAAGAATATTTCACATTTTATTCACTAATTAACTCTAGTTTCAAGCCAGTGGATATTTTTGCATCAAACAACCTCCTCAAATATTTAACTCTAGCTTAAGCTAACAAGATTCGATCTGATAATTAGATTTTTGTGCCTTTTCAGTTATTATATAACGTACCTCAACTGTACATTTAAAGATAATTGAAGTCATAATGAACCTGTGGGATGGCTGCTTTATACAGAAATGTAAGGTGACTTTCAAAGAGCAATCCTAGTCTTTAATGAAAATCCTCGTACTTCAGGCCCATATCCATCTCTATCTTTTGGGTTGTCTAGTTTAGAAAAACATAAAGACATTTAGAGTTAATATAGGGATGTCCACCATTCAGAAACCTTATACTTTAGCCAGAAAACAGCGCAGCAACAACAAAGTGCTCTGAAGGACCTGTCGCACATAGGCATTACAAGTACAACCCATTGATTTCAATAGAAATTGTGTAATACTTTGTTTTCCCTGTGGAGGTGCTGCGGGTTTGAATTCATCATTACTAGTGATGGATGAACATAGGCCGGGACAATTCACGAATGTGCGTTCACAATCAAATGTTCGCGAACCACGCTTTTGCGGCGGGCCCCATTCACTTTAATGGCAGGCGAACCTGAAAAACCTTCAGCTCATATTTGCAGCCATCATACACTTACTAGAGGTACACAAATAGTCCCACAACATGGACAGTGACATACCATAGGGGGATCATTGGCAAAAATTCCCACAAAAAATATGTATTTTATTCAGAGGCCATTTTTATGCGTCTTAAAGGGAAACTCTCAGAGGCCCTGCTGGAGCCTAGAAAAATTATATTTCTTATTGGTTTGATGTATACAAACTCCACCTTTTTGTATCTTGCAGAGTCCATTAAAAAAATGCATACGCTAACGTAAATGTCTTTTCTACCATGGAACTGTATGGTGAACGGACGCCACTGTACGGCATCTGAGGCATCTGTTAACGCATACATTTTTGGTATGCATTAAATGGATGAAAAAAATTGGATGTGAACCCAGCCCTAGTGTCAGAATAAGCACCAGAACACAGCGGAGCAGCGTGGCGGAGAGGGGAGGCCGCCATGTGCTGACAGAGCGCTACCTGTTCCTGGTGGTCAGGGATGAGGACTGTGTTTCCCAAGGATCATTTTCTACTTGGAAATACAGGGCACAGTATAATACACTATAATCTATATAATATAAAGATATTAGCCCTACCCCCGAATAATAATACAATTAGTATTAATACAGATTGTGGCGCAAAGGTCCTTAGCACCACAATCTGAATATTTTTCCTGCTCATGCCAGGTCTAAAAAAGGATGGCGTGGGCAGGGAAAGGGATACAGTTATGGCCATCCAGTTATTGGATATCATCGCCATACATTGACCGGATAACACCTCTGCACAGTGACCGGATAACACCGCCATACCGTGACCGGATAAAAGAGTGTAATAGGGCACAGTACAGAATGACTAGGGGCACTGCACAGGGTGTGGTAAGAGGGCACAATGGAGGGTATAAGGGGGCACAGTACGGGGTGAGGGGCACAGTACTGGGTGGGGGGCACAGTCACATGACCCTCTGACATTAGAAGGTCCTTATGGTGAATGCGGTTCATACGTCACCATAATGAGAGACAGAGAGGTGAGACAGGGGTGTGATTATGTGGCTAGAGATAAAAAAAAAAATTAACTGTCGGCCAGTACAGGCCCCAAAAATTTGCCAATAGGCGTTCACCTGACAGCAAAGAACTTTGGATTCTGTGGCTGGAGGAACATTAGGCGGTCACAGGATAAATATGTACCTGTCGGCCGGTATAGGCCCCAAAAATTTGCCAATTGGCGTTCACCTGACAGCAAAGAACTTTGGATTCTGTGGCTGGAGGTACATTAGGCGTACACAGGATAAATATGTAACTGTCGGCCAGTACAGGCCCCAAAAATTAGGCAAGGACCATTCTTTGTTCTGGGTGGTGGTGGATATGTGTGGGCTGGCATGAGGAAATTCAATTACACGTGGTCATCACAGGTGTTGAATTCCTCTGAGATCCATGCCTTATTCATTTTTTTTAAATGTGAGGAAGTCCACACTGTCGTGAGCTAGGCGAGTGCGCTTATCGGTCACAATCTCCCCTGCTGCGCTGAACGTCCTTTCGGACAGGACACTCGACGATGGGCAAGCAAAGAGTTCCATGGCAAATTGTGCCAGCTTTTGCCACAGGTCAAGCCTGCACACCCAGTAGTCATGGGGTTCCTTGCTTCTCAGAGCGTCCACATAGGCCGTTAACCCGATGTAGTTGGACACCTGTCGGTCTAGGCGTTCCCTGAGGCTGGATCCGGAGGGCGGCCCTCGATTGGTTGGCTGCATGAATGATCTCATATCCGAAGTGACCAACACATCTTCAAACCGCCCTCTTTTTGCAGGTGCGGTAGGATTGGTACCCGCACCTGTTTTGCTGTGGGTGGAAATTCCCCTGCCAGTGCCCGCAACAGCAGATTGCAGCACCTCTCGCAGCAAGGC
Organism: Bufo gargarizans; assembly: GCF_014858855.1. Classification (NCBI taxonomy): domain Eukaryota; kingdom Metazoa; phylum Chordata; class Amphibia; order Anura; family Bufonidae; genus Bufo; species Bufo gargarizans. The sequence continues at coordinate 618,727,501 of NC_058082.1, read as the reverse complement.
CTGAAAATACTGCATTCTGACAGCCCTCTGTGATGCTGGTAACATGTCCGCAATTTTGTGTTTGTATCGGGGGTCTAAGTACGTTGCCCCCCAGTACAGGTCCTTGACCTTTATGCTTTTTATCTGGGGGTCCCTCTTCAAACACTGGAGCATGAAGGCCCCCATTTGCACTAAGTTGGAAGCGGTGGAGCGCCCTAGCTCCTGATCATCGCCCAGGAGAATGTCGTCCTCGGTCTCCTCCCCCCAGCCACGGACAACACCAGGTATCCCTGAAAAATTTGAAGCCTGCTCTTCTTGCTCCTCCTCCTCCTCCCCCTAGCCACCATCCTCCTCTGACTCCTCTTCAGACTCCTGCTGACTTGTCTCAGATGGAGTAGCCCCCCCTGGGAATTCATTCAGCATTGCAACTTCCTCATCTTCCAGCTCCTGCTCCTCGGCTTGATCAATGACACAACGCAATGCACGCTCCAGAAAGAATGGCGCCCTGGGTGCGACTGACCAGTTTGCTTATCTCATCAAATGGCCGCAGAAGTCTGCATGCGTCGCGCATGAGCAGCCACTGCCGCGGTGAAAAGAAACCAAGCTCCCCAGAACCTGTCCTGCCGCAGAGTTCGTACAGGTAGTCGTTAATGGCACATTTCTGCTGGAGCAGCCTATCAAGCATATACAAGGTGAAGTTCCAGCGCAGTCACAAATCAGACGTCTGATGGGCAAGTGGTGTCGCCGCTGAATGTCAGCAAAGCAAGCCATGGCCGTGTAAGATCATCTAAAATGGCCAGATATTTTCCTGGCCTGCCGCAAGCCTGATGAAGGGCTCTCATTAAGCCTGAAACGTTGTCATAACTGTACATTGTACATCATTATGTCCGGCTGAATAAAATTCACTAATCATCACATCAATCAAACGGAGTGCAGTCTAATTGTATAAATATTACAAGAATGGTTCCTGAGGTGGAGCGAGGAACATATCCGTGACGTGCACCCTCAAAATAAGCCAGGCTACTGTTGAGTGCTATGACCACTTGAAATTACACTCCTGGCCTGCCGCAAGACGTTCTGGACCCCAGGAAATTTGGTAACGAATTGCTGCACTACTAAGTTTAGTACGTGTGCCATGAACGTGTGTCATTTTGCCCTGTTTCAGTGCGCTCAGCAGATTGGCACCGTTGTCACACACCACTTTACCAACTGTCAAATTGAGAGGGTTTACCGACTGATCGGTCTGTGACCGCAGAGCTGAAAGGAGTGCAGGACCGGTGTGGCTCTTGGCTTCCAGGCACAACAGCCGCAGCAGAGCATGGCAACGTCTCACCTGGCACGTTGAATAGGTTCCTGGAGCTTGGGGGGTGCAGCGGCAGAGGCGTTAGCAGTGGAAAAGGAGGAGTCAGCCGAGGAGGAGACGGAGGATGGAGTAGGAGGAGGAGAAGAAGAGGCAGGCCTGCATGCAATCCATGGCGGTAACACCAAATCCACACCAGTGCCACGGGTAACATGCTTGACGGCCATCAGAAGGTTAACCCAGTGGGCAGTAAAGGTTATGTACAGTACATTCCCTGCTTGTGTTTGCAAAGACCACGTGTCTGTGGTCAGATGTATCTTGGCACCGACACTTTGTGCCAGAGATATATTAACTTGCCGCTGAACGTGGCTATATAGTTCAGAGATGCCCTTCTGGGAGAAATATTTCCTTCCGGGGACCTTCCATTGCAGTGTGCCAATGGCCACAAATTTATCTAAAGCACTCCGAGTCCACCAATTTATATGGCAGTAGTTGGTGGGCTAGCAGTTCTGACAAGCCAGTGGTCAGCCGTTGGGCAAGAGGATCATCCAGCATCATTATTCTTTTACGCTCGAACATTTGGGCCATGGAAGCCTGCCTTGTGCCAGATGAAAGCGACGGTGGAAGGTGGAGTGGAGGACAAATGTAGGTGAGAGGAGAAGGAGAAGAGGCAGGACGCGGAGCGCCGGGAGTGTGGCTTTGTGGGTTCTGACTGCGTTGCTCCCACTGGGCTCAGTGATGGGAGGCCAGGTGCCTTCTTAAGGCAGTCGTCCCCAGGTGAGTGTTGGGCTTACCGCGACTTATGCGTTGACAGCTGCAGATGGCAACACTATTATCAGCAGCTGACACGTTAAAAAAAAAAACACACAGCGGAGGCATGTTCCGGCGTCCTGGGAGCGCAAAATGTGGCCGTGCATGGTGGATGGCTCGCTCCAGATATGTCTGCTTTTTGCCTTTTCTGTGTACTGCGAGTTCTGCCTGCTTCTCCTCCCAATCTGCTGCTCCGTCTCTCCCTCTGAACTTCCCTGCTCTTCCTCTCTTGTGGGCACCCACGTGACATCCGTCGACACGTCATCATCGTCACCTTCACCACCACTGACATTAGAGATCTCGGAGTAGGCAGCAACAGCGGGGACCACCCTCCTTGGTCTGATCTGGGTACTGTCGTCAGACCACTGGGCGGCGACAGTTGCTACCTCCTCTTCCTCATCCGATGCCAAGAATGGCTGCGCATCGGTAAGGTCTGGGAATGGATGGGAAAATAATTCCTCTGACTCGAGTGGAGGGGCTATGGTGGTGTCTTTGGGGTTGCACACAGCAGAGAGTGAGTAGGGTGCAGATGCAGAGGATGAGGAGGGTGCAGAAGCGAAAGGCTGAGTGAGCCACTCAACCAACTCTGGTGCACCCTTTGAAGTTATCACACGCGCCTTCTCCAACTTCCCACTTAGGCTCTGGCCTGGTGCACCTGCCCGACCCCTACCATCCCTGCAGAACGGTCTGCTTCTTCCTCTGCCAGTCATTTTCTAAATGACCCTCTGACTAAGGGTCCATTCACACGTCTGTAGTGTATTGCGGATCCGCAAATTGAGGATCTGCAATACACCCGGCCGGCACCCTGCATAGAACTGCCTATTCTTGTCCGCAATTGCGGACGAGAATAGGACATGTTTTTTTTTTTTTTTTGCGGAGCCGTGTCCCGGAAGTTCGGGGCCGAAGCCTGGAAGTTCGCGGCAGCGCTCCTGAAATGCGGATGCGGAGAGGACATAGTGCCTATATATAGCTATGTATTACTACTCCCATTTTCAATTCAGTAAAGAACGACTTTGATATTACAATGAACAGGCCTGGTTATTGACTCCACCAGCCACCTGCTGGCGTGCTACACCCATACAATTCCCTTGTATTCCCAAACATCCCCCACCAAGGGCACCCGTACCAGGGAAGAGCCTCAGAAGATCCAGTGTGTGCCCCAAAGGAAGAAAAGGTGCCTAACAGCAATGTACGGAAAAAAAATTGTTAACAAACTAGCACACCTGGTTAGGTTACCAGGGTGATGGATTTGGTCCGCCTCCTGGTTAGTTAGAGTGTTAGCTGAGAGAAGCTACAGGTAAGATGTGTGTGAAAGTCTCTACAAAGTAGGCCCAGAGAGAAGCGTCATCCAGGAGACACAACTCCTGAATCTGAACAGCTGCCAGAAGGCCACTTGACTGAGAGGATAAACCTGAAGGTACGCACATAGACTGGTCATCCAGATCTTAGATCTGCACCCCTCTGCCCGGGAATTGCAGAAAGAGTTAACGAGAGCGGAGTTTCACGCCTGTGGTTATTTGGGGAAATTGCAAAGTGAACTGAGAGTGAGACACAGGGAGGACTACTACTACCATCATTGCTACTGCCTATACACAACTATTTCAAGCAGAGCCCTTGTAGCACACAGTGGATATTCTGCTGGAGTAGGGTTCCCCCTCCCTATAGATAATAGATTTAAAGACTCCAGCCAAGTTGTATAAAGTGCAATTTAGTTTTATTTTGCAAACAAATGGTGGTTGCTACGGCAGAGTGACGTTTCGGCACATCCGTGCCTTCATCAGACTAGTGCCGCTTGAAGTAAAGAGGGTCTCGGTTGTGGACGCAGTGGGAGGTAGACATGCGGTAGTGCCGCTGGAGAGAAGAAGCGCCATGTCTACCTCCCACTGCGTCCACAACCGAGACCCTCTTTACTTCAAGCGGCACTAGTCTGATGAAGGCACGGATGTGCCGAAACGTCACTCTGCCGTAGCAACCACCATCTGTTTGCAAAATAAAACGAAATTGCACTTTATACAACTTGGCTGGAGTCTTTGAATCTATTATACACAACTATTGGGAGAAGGCTGCTCTGTAACTGTGCCTATGCTGCTATATGAACTACTACTCCCATTATCAATTTAGTAAAGAGACACTTTATTTATTGCATCCAAATGGGCTATTTGTCCGTAAATGGTATACGCATTATTGACGTTGTTTGAGGGCTCATGGGCAGCTTTATCTTACGGTTTCATACAGCCTTCTGAGTTGTACAGAGTCATACTATACCAAGAGTTTCAGGCCTTAACGCACCTCTGCATTCTTCCGATTCCATACGGAGACATACCAAGATTTTGTTTATTAGGCGTTCCATAAAGATGTGACAGAAAAATGTGCCATGTTCACTAGACTCTTACTTATGAAGTTAGTATCCACTAGAAACATACATAAGCAACTGAAATAACCCGGATGGGGCCAATGAAGGCATGCAGCTCGATACAAAGGAGTCATATAGGCTCCATGCACAAAGACTTGGCCATATCCTGTCACTACTCTGCTTGAGTAAATTATTGTATTCTATGTGAAATGGCAATGCTTGACCCATTCCTCTATTATTCCTGCTAGAAGTTATAAAAATGAATTTCCAACTGGGTGTTAGCATTTGGGGGAAGGGGGGAGGTTGTCCCTGCACAGAGAGGCACTGTCCTGTCTGCTCTGTCCGTGTCAGACTGTGCAGAGACACACTCTTTAAGGGGTTATCTGAGACAAAAAAATGTCTCCCATATGCCCAGAACCCCAAACTGAATCTACTTACCTGGCTCCCCGCGCCGCTCCTGGTTCCCGCATTGCCGCTCCTGCTTCTCCCCGTTACGCATATATATAGAATACAAAAAAGGATGGGCAGCACTCCAAGAAGTAAAAAAATACAAAAACACTTTATTTACCCAAGCAGGACATGCGATGTTTCGGCTCTATACAGGAGCCTTTCTCAAGCAGTGTATCCAGACAAAGTGCCAAGTATATATAGCGTGCTGATTCATAGCAATTTACACAACATGTGTGTTCAATTCAGGGGCGTAGCTAGAAATGACAGGGCCCCATAGCAAAAAAACTGTTATGGGCCCTCTCGGACCTCGCCACCACATCCACATACCTCTCGGACCTCGCCACCACATCCGCAGCTCCTCATGCGCTTGCGACGGTTACGCATAGGACTGAGCACAGACAGTTGGTCACTGGCAACGCATTTGTGCCAGTGTAGGAAATGTATGAATATAAGTGTGGGTTCACACCTGAGCGTACTCTGTATGCGATTTTTCAGGCGTTTTTATCGTGCGTTTACATACGCGCGAGAAAACAAGCAAACGCCCATTGTCGCTCGTTCCCGCTAAGTCTATGTGCAGGAAAGTGCGACAATACGCCCCAAAGAAGCTCCTGTACTTCTGGGGGCGTAGGGCGTTTTACAGCGCGTTCGTACGTGCTGTAAAACGCTCAGGTGAGAACCATGCCCATAGGGAATCATTGGTTTTTGCCTGTTGAGTGTTTTACAGCGCGTAGGAACGCGCTGTAAAACACTCAGGTGTGAACCCAGCCCAAATGTCTGTGTATTATAGAAGATTGTTAAAGAGGACCTTTCACCTGGAAAAACATTGTGAACTAAGTATGCAGACATGTAGAGCGTCGCCCGGGGATCTCACTGCACTTACCATTATCCATGGGCACCGCTGCGTTCTCCCGTTATGCCCTCCGGTATCTTCTCTCTGTAAGTTATAGTAGGCGGTGTCTGCCCTTGTCCTGTGGGCGTCTCCTTCTCCTAGGCTGCAGCGCTGGCCAATCGCAGCGCACAGCTCACAGCCTGGGAGTTTTTTTTTTCCCAGGCTGTGAGCTGTGCGCTGCGATTGGCCAGCGCTGCAGCCTAGGAGAAGGAGACGCCCACAGGACAAGGGCAGACACCGCCTACTATAACTTACAGAGCGAAGATACCGGAGGGCATAACTGGAGAAAGGAGCGGCGCCCAGGGATAATAGTAAGTGCAGTGAGATCCCCGAGCGCCGCTCTACATGTCTGCATACTTAGTTCACAATGTTTTTCCAGGTGAAAGGTCCTCTTTAAATTGTACAGGGGTCTGTAACACAGGAAGGTGAAAGTACATATCGTGGGGGGTGCATGTGTATTAGACAGAAAGTAGGGATATGTATCTTGTGTAGTTTGGGTATTAGGGAGAGTAAGGGGTATATATCTAGTGCTGATACACATGTAGGTGAAGAGCGGCTCTGTAACAGCAATAGATATATACACCCCTTACTCTCCCTAATACCCAAACTACACAAGATACATATCCCTACCTTCTGTTTAATACACATACACCCCCCACGATATGTACTTTCACCTTCTTGTGTTACAGACCCCTCAGATAGGATTAGGTGGCTGTGTCTTCGCCAAAACGCCACTAACCATTACCACACCACACTATTAAATAATGCAGCTGTGCCTGCCAGGCTTGAGCAGGTATATGTGTAAATATGGATTAGGGAAGATGCTGAGATCCGGCTGTACCTCACTGTGAGGTACAGCCGGATCTCAGCATCTTCCATATTCACACATATACCTGCTCAAGCCTGGAAGGCGCAGCTGCATTTGTGGTAATGGTTAGTGGGATTTTGGCAAAGACACAGCCACCTAATCCTATCTGAGGGGTCTGTAATACTTGTCCGCTCTAGTCTCCAGTTACAGTACTCCACGTCTGACTCCACTCACTGACTGACGCTGCCACCTGCCGCTTTGGTCGGACACACATCGCAACAGGGACAGACTCAGTCCCACTCCCCAGCCAGCCCTCACCTCAGCCACTTGAACCGACACAGTGAAGCCGTACCGTACCGCGCGCGCCGCCAAGCCAGCCAGCCACCCACACTCCAGCAGCTCGCCTCGCAGCTTCCTTGTACATGCTGCTTCCGCCTCCTCCACTTCCGGCGAACCACAGCCCAGACTGCCTCTAGCTACGAGTCCGACCGCCCCCTATCACAGCGCCACGCCCCGGGCCCGGCCCTCTCGCCACATGATTTTTATTTTATTTATTTTTAATCCTCAGTCGGCGGCGGGCCCCCCAGTGGCGTAGGGCCCCATAGCCATTGCTATGGCTGCTATGGCGATCCCTACGCCACTGGTTCAATTCATAACAATTAAGGCTACTTTCACACTTGCGTTCAGAGCGGATCCGTCTGGGGTCTGCACAGACGGATCCGCTCCTATAATGCAGACGATGGGATCCGTTCAGAACGGAACCGTCTGCATTATATTTTAGAAAAAATTCTAAGTGTAAAAGTTACTCAGACGGATCCGTCCAGACTTTACATTGAAAGTCAATGGGGGACAGATCCGTTTGAAAATTGAGCCATATTGTGTCAACTTCAAACGGATCCGTCCCCATTGACTCACATTGTAAGTCTGGACGGATCCGTTTGGGTCCGCACGGCCAGGTGGACACCCGAACGCTGCAAGCTGCGTTCGGGTGTCCGCCTGCTGAGCTGAGTGGAGGCTGAACGCTGGCAGACTGATGCATTCTGAGCAGATCCGCATCCACTCAGAATGCATTAGGGCTGGACGGATCCATTCGGGGGCGCTTGTGAGAGCCTTCAAACGGAACTCACAAGCGGAGCCCCAAACGCAAGTGTGAAAGTAGCCTAACAAAGAATCATATAAAAATACGGTGCAGACACATAATAATAAAATAAAAGTAAAACATTAATATCTCATGATCATGTTATATATATCAAACAAAAAAGTGTAATCACAATTCCAACCTATATAAGAAAAATCCTACATATATGCATAATTGATGTTATCATCACCATCATCAGTGCCATGTGTAATTAATAATGTTCAGTGCCAAGTGCTTACTGGAGGGTGAAGGAGGAGTAAGGAGGTGAATGGCTGCCATCCATGGTATCGCGTGCAGTCCGGCGTGCCTAGGGCGCAATTGCGCATGTCTGAATGACGTATGTTTCATGCTTCCGGATTCCACCGCACTCATCACTATGCTGCATATATATATATCCTGTTCACATCTTAAGTTACTTTATTATATATTTATCATTATTAATTTTTTATTTTTATGTTCTGGAATTGTTGTAAGTGTAATTGCCTACTGTATATGCATAGACTCCCCAAAATAAACCTGTGCTTCAAAATGAAATACACTAGTGGGTAAAAGTTGATGCCTTTCATATCACGGGGAACACGTGGTTATTATGTAGCAGGTTGCTTAGCATAGCTCTTTCTGGTAGATAACGATGCTAGTTTTTAATTCTCGGTATACTGTGCTTAAAGTAGCTTATAACTTGCAAGGTGACCTCCCAATGTGCTTCACACATTATAGTAGATGTGTTTCATCTATTTAAATCTGATGGAAATCTGCACTGTTTCCCATGGCTCGGATCCCACTCTAAGCTTTTACACTGTCCTTGACTATAAATAGGACGTATATTCAGAAACACTCGGATAACTCTTAGTCACTCCGTTTTTATATGGGAATGGTCAATTTGGACAGAACTCAAGCCTAGAAGGTGAAGGGTGATAGCAAAGGGTACAGACAGCATTTATGACACCAAGAAGGAACATCGATTCCGTATTTTGTCTCCGCAAGTTAGCAGTATTGATCCTTTTCTGGGGGTGAAATTTACTACAGGGGAACATTGGTTCAAACTGTATTTGAATGTATACAGACAGGCATCTCTCTATGTGTCTGAAGATGCAATTAGTGTTGAGCGAATCAATTCGATCCAAATTTCAGGCCGCAAAGCCAAATTTCCTTGTGCTTCTTGGTAGCTAATCGATTTTCCCTGAAATTGCAGTAAAAAATAAAAAAATAATTCTTACTTCATCCGTTTGAGTGAGAAGAGCTGGCCGCCACCATCTTGACTGAAGATCACTGGTGAAATCCCATGCGTGCCAAAAGATGTGGTGACATCATCATGGGCCATGCAAGATTTCGTGCTGTATCTTCAATCAAGATGGCGGCGGCCGGCTCTTCGCTAGCAAATGGATAAGGTAAGTATTATATAATTTATTTATTTTTCTAGTTTACACTTCAATATTATTGTCAGATGCTGCAATCAGCTATGAACACGGCATCTGAGGGGTACAATGACGGGGAGTGGCGCAATCGCCGTTCCCTGTCATTGCACCCACTACTTACAAAGAAATGCGCTTTGTGACGAAGTTATTCATCACAAAGCACTTTTTTTGTTTGTTTTTTATTCGCCGAAGCAGTTAAATCGAATTTTCCAATACTTTGTTCATCTCTAGATGCAATAATTTGGTGGTATATATTAAACCTAGTCAACCACTGACTGCCATAGTACAGTCATATAGGGGTGTGGGGCCTCATAGCATAAAATAAAATACAGTACCACAACCCTAACCTTCTTGATCGAGATGCCTTGGTGCTTGTTTGTTCCTCTCATCTCCTTTACAAGATCTTTGAGTTAATTCTCCACAACCTTTCTTGATGCCACTGTAGGACCTGTGGAGAGGTGGTTGCTTTGCAGGTCCATTAAAATAAGGGATACAGCCAACCTGGTCTGGGCCTAGTGTTGTCTCTATAGTACCTGTACCCTTGATGAGAAGTAAATACTGTCTTAGAATAATAAAACATTGTGATATCAGAGCAAAAACTTTGCAATTGAGGAGCAAGAAATAAGATAATAAAGTCGGTAGAGCATCGATTGTGATTTTGAAAGTAAAACTCGAGGGACCACCACCAAAATAACAAGTACAGGCTGTATAAACTGGTGAGTAGAGGAGAAAGAGTAAACATGGAGAGAAAAATGAAATAGATAATGGGGACACATTGAAAGGAACAAAGTAAAAGACAATATTATCACCATAATATTACTAAGCAGATGTAGATCTACTGTGTCTACTCTACAGATTTGTATCCTTAAGGCATTATCTCAGGACAATAGCCTTCCTGGTCTTCACCCTTTAACCCATTTACAGGGATCTGGGCTTTGTTGCAGTTGAACCACCAGGCTGCTACCTCTTGCTCTTGGAGTAGTCTCTAGATTATTGACTCACGAGGGTCAGGATACAATAGTGCGAAGCAACAAGGGACCAGGCAAAACTGTAGTTAGGGACAAGCTGAGGTCAGGCAGAGTTCATGCAATCCAAAGTCAGTCCGAGGGTCAGGGCAGGAAGCTATGGGTCAGTATGGAGATCAGGCAGAGTTCAGGTCATGGAGGGAAGGGTCAAATCTGGAATCAGGTAGAAGTCAGCACAGGAGAGCAAGTGGGACAAGTAGAACACATTTACAGAAAACGAGAATCTATTGCTCAGGTACTCTCCCACTGGGAAAGGTGCCTTTAATACTTTAGGAACATCTGCCATATCCTGAAACTGATTAGAGTGCATTTGCTGACCCTTTAAAAGCCCAAGAGAGCACGCACACGCACCCTATGGGCAGCAGAAAGCATAGAAGCAGGAAGTTGGCTCCAGCCATCAGAGACCTGGAGCAATGGAACGGGTGAAGCTATACGGTAGCTGGAAAGGAGCGGCATGGACATGGACTGTTGCCATAACACATGCGCTGCAAAGGCAATTTAAAAATATTCTGATTTGGACGCAGATAGGCTGCTTGAAAGTATACGGGCCTTTAGGTGGCTTGGAAAAACTGTTTATAGGAATATTTCCACCTTTAACCATTTATGATAAATCCACAGAAGATGCCATCATTGTGTGGTATGTGCAGGTCCCTCCTCTGAGACTCACCTGTTGGGAAAACAAGAGTAATCTTACTCTTTTCACAATTCACCACTGTCCCTATTAAATTCAGGCAGGAAAGTGGCCACACATAATTATTGAATAGGGGTGATCAGAGACCCAAAGGGCACTTATGCCACCTACTGTGGAGATACCAAAAGTGTTTACGTTCTGTCAAAGTGTCAATTAGAAGCTAGGCATTACCGGATTAGCCAGGGGCTGGTGTTGCATCACACTGAGAGCTGAGAGCTGACAGAACGGTTTATAATAGGCAACAACGCCATTGTTCTTTGCATTCATTGTAAAACATAGATCCACTCGTTATTTTTTTACATAGTATTTCAAACATATTAAGTATATGTACCAGCTTTGTATGCGCTGGCCTTGCGGCGATTGTCATGTCTTTTGTTAAAGTTGATCCTTCTACTTTCACTGAAACAATTCCTGAAGGCGTTCACTGACCTAATAACACATGAAGACATTCATCTAGAAATAGTAACAATAGTAAGATCTTAGTTGTAGAGTCTGCAGCGAATACCAGAGGCAAGCAGACAGGTCCAGTCATCTCTTACAAGTAGCTGCCAAAATGAGAATAATGTACTACAGCTATTATAGAATACAGAACTGTATTACATACTGTAACAAGCGTGTGTATCATCTGAAAACTGAAGCGTACGTAGAGGACTAAAAAAAAGTAGATACTATTATTTTTTGGTGACTATCCACCTAAAAAACGTCAGTCTTTACACTGGCCACAATAGACTGACAATTCCTGTTTTATGGAGCTCACTTGCTTTACTGGGTAGACTGGGACAGAGACAGCTGGGGTATTTATTGACAGCTACATAGTACTACTGGAAGCCTACAAATGTCAGGATAGTAAAGGCCCTTGAAGATGGAACGATTGAGGTAATTATCAGTAACAAACTGTTTGTTCTTGATAATTGCCTGTTGTGCAAAGGGAAGAGCTGCAGCAATCATTCCCTTTGTATGGGAACAAGTAATCGCTTCTGTGACTGTTTGTCCCCATACAGATTTGTTGTTTGCTGGCAGCACATCAGGGCAATCAGCTCTGATTTGCTTATTCATCAGACTTGTTCCATGTTAATTATGCAGTGATTTGGGGGTTCACTGGTTAGTGGGGTTGTGTAACTTTGTTGTGTGTCACACTGGCTGTATATGGGAGAAATGGTTAATTTCCCTTCCTTAGACTCAGTTGCTAGGTGTGTGCTGGCCCCATCCCCTCTGAGCTGGAAGTTGTATAATAGCGTAGTATGCAGTCAGCAGTCAGGTTGTGCAGCTTGCAGCCAAAGTGTGAGCAGCTAAAGTGGCTAGCTGATGTCTTTGAGAGAAGCAGCAGACATCAGCATGTCTGGGTTACATCAGCCCTGCAAGCTGAGGGTGATCAGTAACTGGAAACCTGTGTCAGTCTCTGAGAGAAAGCATTGAATTTAGCAGAAGGGACAAGACATCAGTTCAAGAAAATGCATGTACAGTGTTGAGGCTGTTGACTTCACCGCATTTGGTTGGGAAGAAGCTTCAGGCACCCTACCATACTACTGAGACAGACTGGCCATCTGTTAAAAGACTACACCCCCAAAGTAGGGCATTGTAATGCTGTACCAAGAGTGAGAATTTATTGTGAGAGAGACTTTGTGCCCCTTTGACCAAATTGAAAAGTGTGTTTTTGGATTAACTGGAAAGAGACTCAGAGACATACTCATTGTACGGCCTATATGCAGCCTTGGGAAAACTGTGCATGTAACCTGAAAAGTGTGAGCTTAGTCTGCAATTGCCTGTATGTTTTGTCTGCCTAAATTGCTTCAGTAAAGTACAGTGGACTGGTTACTAGAGTTGAGCGGACACCTGGATGTTCGGGTTCGACGGGTTCGGCCGAACTTCAGAAAAAAGTTTGAGTTCGGGACCCGAACTTGACCCGAACTTGATCCCGAACCCGAACCCCATTGAAGTCAATGGGGACCCGAACTTTTGAGCACTAAAATGGCTGTAAAAATGTAATGGAAAGGGCTAGAGGGCTGCAAATGGCGTCAAAATGTGGTTAAGAGCATGGCAAGTGCTCTGCAAACAAAAGTGGATAGGGAAATGACTTAAAATAACATAAATTATGTAAAAATAAAAAATAATAATCTTGCTCTAGGAGGACCAGGTCCATATGGAGTAGGAGGTTGAGGAGGCAGTGGATGTGGCGGTGTAGGTGGAAGTGGCGGTGGAGGAGGTAGCCTACACTTCTTTTTGGTTTTAAATGTATTTGTATTTTTTTAAATTAGGGTACACCCCAAAACATTGGGAAATACAACCTGTGATAACCCCCTCCAGTCATGCTAAACACACGTTCAGACAATACACTGGCTGCGGGCAGGCCAGCACCTCCAAGGGGTAAAGGGCAATCTCAGACCATGTGCCCAATTTGAAGACCCAGAAGTTGCAGGGGCTGACCCCTGTCAGTCAGTTCGTGTAGGCGTGTGCACACTTACTGCCGCACCATGTCGCATGTCCCCGTGATGTTCACGATGCAATTTGATATCTGCTCTATCAACTTTCGATGTTCTTTTATGCGCCTACTATGGTGATCACAGGTGGTGGGGAATCAGGGTTCCAGGCCAGAAAGGGAGCGTGAGAAAGAGAGACCACATCCAAGGGAGGATTCATTTTTTCAAATTTAAAATGATAGAGTTGAAATATGGGAGAAATTATTAAAGCGTAAAAGTGTGAAAACTTTTCAAAGTTTAAGCATTGAATAAATGGATGTGGTGCGCATTAATTACTGAATAATATATAAAATGTTATTCCCTGTCACCTATGTATTTCATATGCCTGAATCAAACCCCTGTATGTAGAGGGTGTATCTCACACGGCCTGAATCAGTGTAGGCCTGAATTAAATATTTCTTTGCCCAAAATGGCTGTATTTCAAATGGCTGTATTTCATATGCCTGAATCAAACCCTTGTATGTAGAAGGTGTATCTCACACGGTCTGAACCAGTGTAGGCCTGAATTTAATATTGGTGCACCAAATGGCGGTATTTCAAATCTCTGAATCTAACCCAAATGTATTAAGGGTGTATCTCACAAGACATCTGCATCATAGGCTGACAACATTTTTTTTTTTTTTTTTTTTTGCTCAAACGAGTGTTTGTTTAACAACTGAATTTGACCGCAGTATATAAGCCTGTAATTTCACACGTGCTGATGCTGCAAGGCCTGAAAATAGTGTTTTTTGTCAAAAGTGTGTTTTTAAAACCCCAGAAAATGATGGGTGTATTTCTACCTTAAATTGCACACCGACTAATCCAGATGTTGTAGATTGCCAAAAGAATTGTGATTTGCAATGTCCCAAAAGCTCAGATGCAGTTTTGGTGCACTTAGCTTCTATAAAATGTCAGCCGCCGCCACCCACCTAACTAACAGAATTATACAATATTTTTTTTTTTTGGGTCAATGGGCTCAGGGCAGGGTAGAACGATTGTGCACTGCACCCAAACAACTATTTCTATGTAGATCGCTGAGTTAGATTCTCTCCTATTCTCTCCCTGAAATCACAAGTCCAGCAGCATCCTCTCCCTACACTTGTAACAGCAGAGTGACGTGCAGCGCTACGTGACTCAAGCTTATATAGAGCCTGGGTCACATGCTGCTCTGGGCCATTAGTAGACATGGCTGTGATGGCTTCTAAGGTCAGACAGTTAACCGCTTGTTGATTGGCTACTCTGCAGCCTTTCAAAAAGCGCCAAGAAAGCGCCGCACACCGAACCCGAACTTTTACTGAAATGTTCGGGGTCCAAAAATACTAAAGTTCGGTACGAACCCGAACTTTACAGTTCGGGTTCGCTCAACCCTACTGGTTACCCCTAAATCCAGCCTCGTCATTGCCTTTCACCACTACTCTGCATTGTCACAATATCAGTCCTCTCCAGTACTCCGAGGGAACCCTGCCTTGACCCTCACTCCATCACTTCCAGAGGACAGTAATAATCGTTTCCTCACCCCCATGGCAGATACCCTAAAGTATACACCCTGCTGCACTGTCTATGCAGGCATAATAGGGGGCATCACAGTTGCTCAATGTTTAGCACTGGTCCCTTGCAGCCATGGAGTCTTGGATTTAAATCCAGCCATGAGCAACAATTGTATGAAATGTTTGTGTTTGCTTGAGTTTAATCCTGGAATGGTCTTTTCCTCTCACACTCATACACCAAAAATATACTGATAGATCATACTGAAATTTGAATTGCTGTTCTATTGGGTACAAGGGCCAAAGTGAGTGAAAGGTCCTTTACTTCATTACCCGGCATAGTGATGTCTATATGAGTTTGCCTGTGCCCGGTGGACCTAAAATGTGTGTATGTTATGTAACTCACTAATTGATCATCTGCCCCACATGTTAGTGGCAATAGCTAGATGTACTGTAGATTATGAAAATCTCTCATAGCCAATGAGCAGTACCCCAAAACAGGATACTTGAAAATTGTTCAAGATTTGATGTTATTTATTCTGTTCATGCTTTGTATTATGTTTTGTATGCATTCCCAAAAGCTATCTGTAGGTGGCACTGTTTATTAAATTGTGCCCTGATTCAGCAGAGGGAACAAGCTTTCCCCGCTAAGAGGTTTCTGGTCAGGATTGTATCAACCACTTCAGTTTAGCTCTGCCTGCTGTTAAGGGTAGATGCTAGTTCAGTTTAGCTCCAGGACAAACATCATTCCTGTTAAAATAATCCCTGAGGGAAGCCCAACATTAGGGTGTGTCCCAAAGGAAGAAAGGGTGCACCCTCCTATCACTGCTCAGCCATAGGGAGCATCGATGTGACGGTTGGTTGCCACTGTAAATAATTATTGCAGCCAGAGCCACTACCACTCCCATCCTCCGCTCTGCTCCTCTAAGGCTTGTGGCAACTATATCAATAGACACATGTTGTACATGAGCCTTTGCAAAATGAAGTACGTATATAGCTTTATTGCTGGCATGTCCTTTGGTTGCCACCTTTGTCACTATGTTTGTAGAGACATCTGCTGGCCTGACAATTAACAGGAGTAGCGAGTATCAGAAATTGCTTTAATAGCGTTAAAAGCTCAAATATGTGTAATTTTCAAAGGTTACACCTAGAAATTTGAATGTGATTTTCATGTTCATAAAAAATCAGCTAAATATGCAAAAGAATAAAGAGCAGGGACACTGGATCTACTAACCTGCTGTAATTATAAAGCGCACAGGTCACGACATGCTAAGAAATAACCTACTTTTAAATGAATAGCTACTTTCCCAACAGCAATATACTCCAGTTAAGGATATTATTATCCATAATTACACTCTGAGGTCGTTGTGATCAAAGTCAAAATGTATGAGCCCGGCATTAGTAATAGTAGTGAAGTAATGACATGAAAAGTATAATAAACTAACTCCATATTTTATTATCTCCGGCTAAAATAAACTCAGAATTAAGTGGTCTGTGTATGTTATGAACAATTTACTCCAGTCTGACTAAGGCCTCATGCACACGACCGCTGTTTTGGTCCGCATCCGAGCCGCCATTTTTGCGGCTCGGATGCGGACCCATTCACTTCAATGGGGCCGCAAAAGATGCAGACAGCACTCCGTGTGCTGTCTGCATCCGTTGCACCGTTCCTTGGCCCCGCCCAAAAAAATATAGCATGTCCTATTCTTGTCCGTTTTGTGGACAAGAATTGGCATGTCTACAATGGGCCGCCTGTTCCGTTCCGCAAATTGCGGAAGGCACACGGGCGGCTTCCGTTTTTTGCAAAAAAACGCATGGTCGTGTGCATGTAGCCTAAGGCTGGGTTCACACGGGCATCACGTTTTGGCTCAGGATGCGTCCCGGGTGCATTGCGGCAAACCCGCGCGAGTAGGTACTCAATTGCAGTCAGTTTTGAATGCAATTGCGTTCCGTTGTTCAGTTTTTATCGCGCGGGTGCAATGCGTTTTGCACACTCGTGATAAAAAACTGAATGTGGTACCCAGACCCGAACTTCTTCACTGAAGTTCAGGTTTGGGTTCGGTGTTGTGTAGATGTAAATATTTTCCCTCATAATATGGTTATAAGGAAAAATAATAGCATTCTTTAATACAGAATGCTTAGTACAAGGTCAATTGAGGGTTAAAAAATAAAATACAAATTAACTCACCTCCAATTGATCGCGTAGTTGCCGGTCTCCTGTTCTTTCTTCAGGACCTGTCAAAGGACCTGTGGTGACGTCACTGAGCTCATCACATGGTTCAATCACATGGTCCATCACCACGATGATGGACCATGTGATTAGACCATGTGATGTGACATTACCACAGGTCCTTTAGCCAGCAGCTCATGATTAAAGAAGTAAGAAGAGATCGGCAACTACGGGATCAAGAGGAGGAGAGGAGTTAATTATTATTTTTTTTAACCCTCAATTGACCTTCTACTAAGCATTCTGTATTAAGAATGCTATTATTTTCCCTTACAACCAAGGGAAAATAATACAGTGAATAGACTGTCACCTAGCAACCATGCGTGAAAATCGCACCGCATCTGCACATGCTTGCGGATGCTTGCAATTTTCACTCAGCCCCATTCACTTCTATAGGGCCTGCGTTGCCTGATAAACGCACAATATAGAGCATGCTGCGATTTTCACGCAATGCACAAGTGATGTGTGAAAATCACCGCTCATGTGCACAGCCCCATAGAAATGAATGGATCCGGATTCAGTGCGGGTGCAATGCGTTTACCTCACGCATTGTACCCGCGCGAAAATCTCGCCTGTGTGAACCCAGCCTAACAGTATCCAACAGGTCAAGGGAGTTTATAGTGTCAGTGATTAGCTATGGAGGGTGCAGATGTACCTGTCCCACCTGGGTCCTAATGCCTGAGGGACCTGATGGTCCCTATGCCACATAAGAAGACACTAGTATTATAAATGACACATGATAGATGGGGGCCCTGTTACCAATTTATCATTGGTTCCTGCCTAAAGATAAACATCTGTTGGGTACTTAAAGGAGTTTTCCAGGACTACAGTACTCATGATGACCTATGCTAGCTGAAGGGGCACAGATCTCTTTGCACGTTGGCAATTTGAAAATATTTTTGGTTGTATTGTTTAATTCCCCACCCATTGGGGCACATGAAATGGAATTGGTTTTATTTCCTAGCTAAAGTCTATTCCGAACAATTCACCATCTAATGTCACCTTGAGCATCATATGAAAGGGGAGCAGTGGTGCTTGACTAATCTTACCAAATCAGTGGTGATCCTTAGGCCCCTTTCACACAAGCGTGACGGACTAGGTCCGGATGCGTTCAGTGAAACTCGCACTATTTCGCAAGCAAGTTCACTCAGTTTTGTCTGCGATTGCGTTCAGTTGTTCAGCTTTTTCTGCGCGGGTGCAATGCGTTTTGATGCTTTTCTCACGCGTGTGATAAAAAACTAAAGGTTTACAAACAACATCTCTTAGCAACCATCAGTGAAAAAAGGCATCGCAACGGCACTTGCTTGCGGATGCAATGCGTTTTTCACAAAGCCCCATTCACTTCTATGGAGCCAGGGCTGCGTGAAAAACGCAGAATATAGAACATGCTGCGATTTTTATGCAATGCAGAAGTGATGCATGAAAAACAACGCTCATGTACACTGACACATTAAAATGAATGGGTCGGGATTCAGTGCGGGTGCTATGCGTTCACGTCACGCATTGCACCCGCGCGGAAAGAAGTGAACAACTGAACGCAATCGCAGACAAAACTGACTGAACTTACTTGCAAAGTGGTGCGAGTTTCACTGAACGCACCCTGAACGCATCCGGCCCCAATCCGCAACGCCCGTGTGAAAGAGGCCTTAGTCCCCTTACAGACGAGCATGTCCGGATTAGGTCCAGATGCGTCCCGGTGCATTGCGGCAAACCCGCGCGAGTAGTTACGCAATTGCAGTCAGTTTTGACTGCGATTGCGTTCCGTTGTTTAGTTTTTATCGCGCAGGTGCAATGCGTTTTGCACGCGCGTGATAAGAAACTGAATGTGGTACCCAGACCCGAACTTCTTCACAGAAGTTTAGGTTTGAGTTCAAGGTTGTGTGGATTGTATTATTTCCCCTTATAACATGGTTATAAGGGGAAATAATAGCATTCTGTATACAGAATGCATAGAACAATAGGGCTGGAGGGGTTAAAAAAATATAAAAAATAATTTAACTCACCTTAATCCACTTGTTCGCGCAGCCGGCATCTCTTCTGTCTTCTTTTGTGAGGAATAGGACCTTTGATGATGTTACTGCGCTCATCACATGGTCCGTCATATGATCCAATGTTGATAAGTGCAAGATAATGCACCTGGGACGTAAAAACCCAAGAGCAGGATATAAAATCAGTGATACAGTCCTAACCTCAGTATCTGAGGAAAGGGATTTAGGGGTCATTATTTCATAAGACTTAAAGGTAGGCAGACAATGTCATAGAGCAGCAGGAAATGCTAGCAGAATGCTTGGGTGTATAGGGAGAGGCATTACCAGTAGAAAGAGGGAGGTGCTCATGCCGCTCTACAGAGCACTAGTGAGACCTCATTTGGGGTATTGTGCTCAGTACTGGAGACCATATCTCCAGAAGGATATTGATACTTTGGAGAGCGTTCAGAGAAGAGCTACTAAACTAGTACATGGATTGCAGGATAAAACTTACCAGGAAAGATTAAAGGACCTTAACATGAATAGCTTGGAAGAAAGACGAGACTGAGAGAGTAGTGGATGCATGGAATAGCCTTCCTGCAGAAGTGGTAGCTGCAAATACAGTGGAGGAGTTTACGCATGCATGGGATAGGCATAAGGCCATCCTTCATATAAGATAGGGCCAGGGGCTGTTCATAGTATTCAGTATATTGGGCAGACTAGATGGGCCAAATTGTTCTTATCTGCCGACACATTCTATATTTCTATGTTTCTATATGTGTACATTTTTTGGGAAATAAATTCCATTAATCCATTCACAATGTCATGCTCTTCTAGAGGCTTTTGTAAGATTATTGGGCAGTTTCTCTGCCTACAAGATATTATCACAGATGCTTGGTTTATTTTTGCAGTTCTCAAAACTGAATTTGACTCAGCAGAGATCACATGCCTCTTCTTGACAGCAAAAATGTTATATCATGAACAGAGTTGAGAAAAATACCTTAATCCTAACTTGTACAAACCTATGAATGCAGAATCAACCTAATCAAACTAATATGAAAAGTTGTTATTCTAAAAATCTTCATCTACTTGTATATTATAAGTTATACCAGCGAGAATTAGTCTTCAAGTAGAAAACTATGATTTAAATCAAGCCTTACTGACTAGTGATTTGAATCATGATTTAAATCGTGATTTAAATAATTTTGATTTAAATCAAATCCACCCTGATTAGACCCTTTTATTTTTTTGTTGAACATGCCTCATATCCCATTGATACGGCATTTCCTAAGACTAACTTTGCACATTTTGACGGCAGCCAGACGTCTGATTGCGAGTTTTTGGAAGAGATCTGTCCCACCTTTGCAGCTCAATCTCATCACTAGTATTGCTGAGGTTAGAAAAATGGAACATCTAGCAGCCATACTGGCTAACCAGACTGATCGATTTGAGAAAATCTGGCAATTGTGGGATGAGTTCTTTGCCTCACGCTCTTAAACACCAATAGTACTAGTTTCCTACTCCTCTCCCCCCCCTTTGTCTTGTCTTGTGGTGTCCCTCCCTTTGTACGAGTTTATTGTCTATATGGTTCTTTTGTGACAAACATCACAATTTACGGTATACTTTATTGTATTTTGCTAAATTGATCTTGGTTCATATATCTTGCGGATATCTGTCTGCTATCTTTATTGATACTGGATTTATGTTTCCTTCTTTGATTATCCATGCATTTAATGGACAAAGGATTGCTTTCATTGGTGTATTACTATATTATATAAAATACTTTAATAAAAAGAAAAAAAAAAAAAAACATACTGTATTTAATTGTATTTATGTGATATTCTATTATACCTCATTGTATTGACCTGCATTTAAAGGGGTTGTGGCAAGTTTATGTTATCCCCTATCCCCAGGATAGAGGATAACTAGATGATCGTTGGAGGTCCAACTGAATGGGGACATCTACCGATCCCAAAAATTGAGGGTCCCATTCTGAAGGAGCAGCAGGTCAAGCATGTGTCCTTCCACTTCATTCATTCTATATGTGAGTGCCAGAGGCAGACGAGTACAGCGCTCGGCAGTCCCATAGAGAATGAATAGAGCAGCAGGACACATGTTTGACCGACCCCATTCTCAGGATCGGTGGGGATAGGGGAAAACCTGTAATAGGCCATGTGGATGTGATATGTGCCTTATGCCATGTAAGGTGAGAGCTAAATAATTGGAAAATGGGTGTGGGTAAAACACCCTGTATAGGTAATGCATAAAGGTATATACAGATTGGTGGTGTCATAAGTGGCCTGTGATTGTGAGTGATGTAGTCGGCAGTCATATGGGTCAAACCAGAAGGAGTGTGGAAAGGAGGATGGGAGTAGTAGTGGTGCTTGTTTTAGCTGTAGTCACAGTACTCATGGTCGCTGGGTCTGCCTCCCTCACTCCCAGGGCTGTTATATTGATGGGGGGATTTGCAGGATAGTAGTAGTAGTTTCCCTCAAAGCACACCCTTGTTGGGGTCTCTTGGCCAATGGAAGGTGTGTCCTTCATGGTTAGATATGGAATCATAGACATGAGGCACAAATCTTAGCACCAGTTCCAACAAGTTGTGGCTGAATCATGGGTCCAGGGTCCCTCTGAGAAGAAAATCCTTACATAGCAATTCCTTACATACTGGTCCAGTTGCAGGGTGCACATAAATTCAGAGTTTCTCTGCAAGTCCTTCAGCGATGCAGATTCTACAAAGCAGTACCACGAGTTGTAAACTAATATGAATGGGAGCCAGATGCTTTTAAACCCAAATTAGTGCTATCAGGTCTATTAGCCATATACGCGTGTTACCTTGCAGTCCTTTTTCAGCTGCTCAACAATCTCAGAGGTTCTTCTGGTGCTCACAGTCTCAGGGGCTCAATCAATACCCTCCTAGGCCAGATTAGGAGCTTAAACTATACCTTCCTTCTGGAAAGCATCTTAGGAGCTGGAATTACCCATGGTTAGAGTACAACCTCTACAATAGTATTTTCTATGCAGATGAAATAAACCAGTGAAAAACATTTTAAAACAGTGCAGAACATCAGAAATATATCACATCACATCAATTGCTATAGAATATTTTTCCTTTAACCACTAGCAGTGACCTAAAAGGATGCTGCACATATACCTTTAGGCAGAAGGTCAAAGGGTGGTACATAAATAGTAGAGTTCAACGGCACTATTGAATATTGGAAACACATTTAATTTATTGTAGAAACTCAATCTGCACTGGTGGCAATGAAGGTTTATCTGGTATAGATGCGGCAAAGCTGGGCTGAGTGGTCATGCCCAAGGCATCCTCATGCTGTAGAGCAGGGGTGGCCAACCTTACAGACACAAAGAGGCAAAAAAAAAAAAAAAGCATGACTACCAGGAGCCACAAGCTTTACATTTACACACGAGTCACCGTATTTTTCGCCCTACATGATAAACCTAGGTTTTAACAAAGAAAAATAGAAAAAAATGATTTTTTCATCTGATCTGAGGTCTGATAAAAAATATTTTTTTTCTTATTTTTCATTAGCAGAGAAAAAAATATATATATTTTTCATCAGACCTCAGATCAGACACCTAAATCAGATCCCCAATCCTCAACTGACCTAAAATAATATCCCCAAACCTCAGCAGACCCCCAAAATAAGACCTCCAATGCTCAGATCAGACAACACAAATCAGACTCCCAGTGTCAGACCCTCAGTGCTCATATCTCCCCCCATGCTCATATCTCCCCCCATGCTCATATCTCCCCCCAATGCTCAGATCTCCCCCCATGCTCAAATCTCCCCCATGCTCAGATCTCCCCCCATGCTCAGATCCCCCCCCATGTTCAGATTTGACCCCCCCATGCTCAGAACTGACCAACCCATGCTCAAACAAGACCCTCCATTCTCAGATCTGCCCCCATGCTCAGATCTGAACACCCATGCTCAGATCCCCCCCATGCTCAGATCTAACCCCCATTGCTCAGATCAGAACCTTCCATGCTTAGTTCAGACCCCCATGCTCAGTTTTATAATTTTAAAAAATCTCTTCCCTCTCCTGATCAGGCACTGGGCTCCTGCTCGGGCACCTGCTACTGTGCAGGTGCAGCCAGCCAGTACAGTGTTGAGAAAGACAGCACGAAATCCTCCGGGGCACGCTCTGTGGTAGGGAAGCATCAGCCGAGATGGAGTTTGAGGTGCCCTTAGTGTCAAGGGTGCTTAGGGTGCTTGTTGCGGCTGAGGTGATGGTATTTGTCGTGACGCCAGTACCGTTAATGGTGGTACAACCAATGGTAAGAATGAAGTAGACAGTGGTAGGATACAACTCACAGCTTTTACTGATGTTGGTTCCAGTTGCAGTAGGTACATCAAATAGAATACAGTCCTTTGCAATTTGAAGGAATCCTGTTGATCCACTGTTAATAGGTTTGGCTGGGTTTAGCTTAGCCTGAAGGTTCTGTATCAGTGTAATCTGGTGAGGTTGCCGGTGGATATAGTATCCTTCACCTGGATACCCAAATATTTTATGCCTGGATTGTGGCTTTTATCCTTTGGATGTTAATCTTTTGTTTCTCTCGTCCCTTTCTGGACTAAGCATTTATCTGAGCAGAGGTGCTAGATCTGCACTCTCTCAAACTCAGCAGGCTGACTTCTGATCACTGATCTGTTCTGTCTACTCTGACTAACTAGGCCTGTCTTAGGTATTTATATGACCTAAGTGCTATCCCCATCTAGTGGTGGGATGTATAAATTACACTAGACCAGCCTATGAACAGGGATACAACAGGTGTTGTAGTACAAAATAACATGCAATATGATAATGCAGTTTTAAAGCTATTTTGCAGTTCCCACGTGTCCTGAGTGGGACGCTGCACAGGTCTGACACACTCTCCACTGTGACCTGATGAGCACAACGTCAGGTCATAGTGTGTGTCTCCAGGTACTACATTCTCACACTGTGTGCATCAGGACGTAGTGGAGAGTGAGCTGGAGCTGCAAAGTAGCAACAGTGCCCGATCAGGAAAAGAGATCTGAGCATGGGGTGGGGAGTGAGCCGGGCTGGCTGCTTGCCGGCTCCACAGCTAGAGCCGCACTTGAAGAAGCAAAGAGCCGCATGCGGCTCAAGAGCCACAGGTTGGCCACCCCTGCAGTAGAGCATGTACCAGACAGGACCTCACAGGCAGCATTGAGAGAGTGTTGGAAGACTCCAAAGCTTGAAGTCAGCAAAACCATACTTGGTAATTAGTTAACAATGGAGGTAGAGTGGCATTCCGTAGCATGTGCACCCTGTCAGGTACTACAGGGGGCAGAAATGCAGCAAAACCCACAGCAGCAAAAGGGTAACTCGTAGTAGGGGTATCCACTGTGTACTATCTAGCCTGCACAAGACTACAAGTAAACATGCAGAAAAGTCAAGTTAGTAGGAAAGTTCAGCTACAAGGCTGAAGCTGGTTTCTTAGTCTACTTTCACACTCATGTTTTGACTTTCAGTTTGTGAGATCCGTCATGGGCTCTCACAAGCGGTCCAAAATGGATCAGTTTTGCCCTAATGCATTCTGAATGGAAAATGATCTGCTCAGAATGCATCACTTTGCCTCCGATCCATCTCCATTCCGCTCTGGAGGCGGACACCAAAACACTGCCTGTAGAGTTTTGCTGTCCGCTTGACGAAACTGAGCCAAACAGATCCGTCCTGGCACATAATGTAAGTGAATGGGGACGGATCCGTTTTCTCTGACACAATCTGGCACAATAGAAAACTGATCCGTCTGCCATTGATTTTCATTGGTGTTCATGACGGATCCGTCTTGGCTATGTTACAGATAATACAAACTGATCCGTTTATGACGTATGCATGCAGTTGTATTATTGTAACGGATCCATTTTTGCAGATCCATGACGGATCCGCCCGAAACGCAACTGTGAAAGTAGCCTTATTCAAACAGTTTCTTATTCAAGGCTCTAGTTGGTTTCTTATTCGTCAGTTGACCACTCCTCCTGAGAACGCAGAACGTCGAAACGTACGTCGAGGAGATAACACTCACCCACCCTGATTTTTACTGGTATGACCCTTTACACTGTCTCTGGTTGCTCTCTTTGGGATATGTGTACTTCATCTCATTATTTTTGATGCTGTCTAAGGAAGGGGATGCACTGATTAAGCACTGAGTTACATTCAGAGGGAGTTTACTCCCATCTGATTTTTACACATTTCAGCTTTTAGCACCTCCCTTTTTTTTTTACATCAGCATTCTCCCATAGATTTCTTAACCTTTAGAGAGGCAAATATATTTAGTATAGGTGGTGTTATTAATTGGATACATTTTTTTTTTAAGGACACCTTATCACCAGTAGCAGAAAAAGTTGCAATGAGTTGTCCTTAACAAAAATCAGGTAAAAGCGGCATTAAAATAAAAATTCGGTCATGAAATTGGGCACAAAAAAGTGTGATTTAAGGAATTAAATTAATTCGGGCCAGTGATCTCGCACTGCCAACATACAGAGGATGATGCCCCGCATCAGATACAGTGGAGTTCAGCCTGTCCCAAACAGGTTCTGGGCATGAAAACTGGCATCAAAGTGGACAAAAGGACACTTTTCACGGATTTCAATAAGTAAATGGTGTTTTTAAGGGGTTAAATGAATTCGGCCCAGTGATCTCGCACTACCCACATACAGAGGTTGTGTCACGGACGTCCCGGAGACAGTGAGTGGCAGGAGATCTGTGAGACTGGCAACACGTGATTTGATCTAACAGGTTTTCCTTGTGGATCAATAGGTGTCTGTGTTGTTTCTGGTACTGGCCACACCCCTTGCCTCCAGGTGTTGCTGATGTGGTCATTTAACCTTCCTTATTTATAGTTGCTTCTCTCACTATGCTGTGCGGTTTATAGCTTCTGTGCCTGTGGATAGTTTGTGTTTGGATTTCAGCTTAGTCCCTGGTACTTTCATAGCCCCCTTTGAAGTTAAGTCTTTCCTTTCCCTTTTGTATTTTGCTTGGGTTCTGTGTTTTGCATTTCACTATTGTTTGTAGAAGGCCTGAAGAAGACTTCGTCCTTCCTTTTGGAGGAACAGGTAGTCTCTTTCCTGCCATTAGTACCAGGGTCCTATAGGGCTAGATAGGACTCTAGGCATTCCTGCATATGAACCCACCTACCTTTGGGGTCTGTTCACACTGGTAGTCAATTAGGATTTTGGTTATGTTTTACTAGGAGGTGTCCATCTTCCTTCCCTAGTTATCAGGCCTGATTCCCTGTTCCCCCCTTCCCTCCTATGCTCTGTGTGGTGTTTCCTTCCCACACCGAAGTGTGACAGGGTGATGTCCTACATCAGATACAGTGGAGTTAAGTTACTTATTCAAATCAGTAAAAGGTGTCCATCTGCCCATTTTGATGCCAGTTCTTGTGCCCAGAACCTGTTTGGGCCAGGCTGAACTCCATTGTATCTGATGCGAGGCATCACCCTCTGTATGTTGGCATCACCCTTTGTATGTTGGCATCACACTCTGTATGTTGGCAGTGCGAAATCAGTGCCCTAAATTAATTTAACCCGTTAAAACATCAGTTACTTATTCAAATCAGTAAAAAGTGTCCGTCTGCCCACTTTGATGCCAGTTTTTGAGCGCAGAACCTGTTTGTTTAGGCAAGGCTGAACTCCACTATCTCTAATGCATCAACCTCTGTATGTTGGCAGTGTGAGATCACTGGCCCGAATTAATTTAATTCCTTAAATCCCACTTTTTTTGTGCCCATTTTGTAGCCCCCATTTGTTGTATTTTAATGCCGTTTTTAACTGATTTACTTTAAGGACAGTTTACTGCAACTTTTTCTACTACTTGGAATAAGGTGTCCTCAAAATTAATAAAAAAAAATAAATACGCAAAAAATACAAAGATGTGAATAAAAAGCTGGCGAATAAGAAACCAACGTCAGCCTCATAGTCCGCTCGCTTGTCGCAAGTAGAAACAGCTGTGTAGAGAGTAGACTAACAGTCTAAGCGTGTCGAGTGTGAAAAAGAAAACAATTTGTTCAGATGCCTGTGTTAATATGCCATGGGGAGAACATTTCCATAGCCTGTCAAACAGCCAAAGCAATCCCCTGCTGCCCTGCAAAAGGAGATTCAGAGACAGATCATCACTATCCAGGAAAGTTAGGTGCAATGTCTACAGAGAGGGTAAGCCTTTTTACTAATGAAGAGATTGTATATTTGTCAGCTCTGTCGCCACATAAGGAAACAGTCTCTGTGCCTACCCTGTTGCTATCGACTAAGCCTGTGACCTCTATTAGAGACCGTAGTCACTATCAAGACAGTTGCCCCAAGTCAGAATGTAACTACTAAGCCAGTTGCCTCTTGTAAGTTCTCTGTAAGCGCCAACCTTTCTGCCCCACATGAGTTCAGTAAACATTGTTGTTCCAGGTATGGTATGTCCATCTGTTTCCTGACATGTTTTAAGTGAGGATCCACATACACCAGTCATGGGCCAAAGAAGATCCTAGGTAAGGTCTGATCCCCTTACACACCAGTTGGGGAACCCTGCTCTAGACCATTAAAGATTCCGGGCAGGTCAAAGTTTCCATAGAAAAGAGCAAAACCTGTCACACAGGGCGTAGCTATATGAGGTGCAGGCGTGGCCGTTGTACCTGGGTCCAGAAGATTGATGTGGCCCAGAATACAGATTATATACCAAGTTTTAAAAGTCTCTTATTTGTGTAATGTATATGCCAGGATGTATACATTTGGATGTCAATGCAGTACCCCAAAATAGGGTACTTGCAAAGTTGTTTCATTATCAAATGTTATTTCATATTATTTGATGTATTGTGTACCCAGCATACAACTTTGTATGGATCACTTAGGGTTAACAATAATGACTCTGCCCTTTTCAGAAGATAGGAGATGGACTTAGGTGCACCTTTAGTTCTGTAGTGACTCTAGTGTTAACTGAGGAAGGGAGAGGAGCTACATGTGCTCACTCCTCGGAGCTATGCATCAAGAAAGTCATGTCTTAGTACTCCAGAAAGAGAGAGAGAGAGAACTAGAAGGTCCAAAATCTGCATGGTCGAGCATTGGAGTCAGTAAGGATTCGCTGTATAGCGCCACCTGCTGTTTGTTCTTTTCCGTATTTTTGTCCATCTTACTGAGCTGGTAGAACGTGTTCAGTTTTAATTGTCAACTGCCACCAGCCATACAGTATGTTGTATTAGAAGCTATAGGAGAGCGACAGAGCAAGAGCTACAGCAGAAAGGACCTGCTCCCTGAGCGGCCAGGCTAAAGATAATCTAGCAGATCAGTAAAAGCAATGAATAGGGAGATCTCTGGATCCATGTGAGGTACAGGGCTGGTTCTAAGCTTTGTTAGAAAGAGATTAGAATGTGCTATATGATGTCTGATTTAAATTTTTTACATCAATCATGGCATAACCCCTTTAAGACTGATAAAGACTTTACTGCAGTGAGAGGGACATTACTCGTACACCCTTCACACTTTGACATGGTCCTGGCCAGTCACATCTTAATCCTGTAACCCTCAGCTGGAAATTACAGACAAGTTTGGAAGAACCTTATCACCAGCATTAGTTTCTGCAGAAAGAAAGAGACTTTGGTGTTTGATACTGTTAGATGCACTACAACCCCCATTCTATTCTTTAGTAAAGAGAGACTATCAGCACCAGCCAGCCACAGCACCTACTGTACATCTCCTATCTTGCACCCGTTTAACACTCATAATACCAAGGGCACCCCAACTAACATCAGGCAGGAGCCCCAACATCAGGATGTGCCTTCAGGGATGAAAGGATGCGCCCTCCTGTCACTGTGAATAACTTTTGCAGCCAGAGCCACTACCACCCCTATCTTCCGCTCCTCCGGGGTTTGTGGCACCTCTGACGGATGCCATACAGTGGCCTCTATTACACATAGTTCTAATTGTATAATAGGAATGTTTTGCATATTCTTTTTTTTTTTCTTTTACTGGATACCTTAGTATGAAATAGTGTAGTTTCAACTATGTTCTAGAGAATTTAAGAGTATTCTAGATTTACATAAGGAACATCTCAAAAGATAATTCGCAGATCTCTGAGAATTCTGACACTTTATTTCTATCTTATTTACTTAAGATAAGAATCTGAAATCTTTGGAAGTTCAAAAAGCCATTGAAAATATTAGCTTGGAATTAGTTCCTGGAGCTCAGTTCATGGATAGAATTACAGAAGGAGGAAATGAAGGGAAGGAGGCTGTAGGGTTATAATTGGAAATTGATGGTGGGAATTGGTGGTAAGAAGAGACATTAAGTGATAAAAAATAACAGCATTAACATTAGATTTTAGAGGTAAGAAAAATTATGCTGTATATGAAATATGATGTATAACATGATAAATACAATTGAATACTGTATGAGCTATATCTACTTATTTATTTGTTCAATGCAACAACAAAAATTTAGCAACTTTGCCATTAGTCTTAATAAAAAAAAAAAATGGGGTCATTTATGAATAGATATACGCCAATTTTTGGCGTAGATCTGTCGCAGATTGAGTTGCAAATGGGATTTGCACCCGAATGTGCGACTTCTTCCCCATCCACGGCTAAAAAAGGTGGCGAGATCTGGGTGGAGAAGTGGCCCCTTCTCATTTATCATTTTCTACGTCTGTTTTAGGCATAGAAAATTATCTAAATCTACACCAGCTGGTGTAGATTCAGGCTGGCGGTGGATGTGCCTAAGTTAGGCTCCTTTCACACTAGCGTTCGCTGGTCCGCTCGTGAGCTCCGTTTGAAGGAGCTCACGAGCGGACCCGAACGCAGCCGTCCAGCCCTGATGCAGTCTGAATGGAGCGGATCCGCTCAGACTGCATCAGTCTGGCGGCGTTCAGCCTCCGCTCCGCTCGCCTCCGCACGGACAGGCGGACAGCTGAACGCTGCTTGCAGCGTTCGGGTGTCCGCCTGGCCGTGCTGAGGCGTGCGGATCCGTGCGGATCCGTCCAGACTTACAATGTAAGTCAATGGGGACGGATCCGTTTGAAGATGCCACAATGTGGCTCAATCTTCAAGCGGATCCGTCCCCCATTGACTTTACATTGAAAGTCTGGACGGATCCGTCCGAGGCTATTTTCACACTTAGCTTTTTTTTGCAATTTTAATGCAGACGGATCCGTTCTGAACGGAGCCTCCGTCTGCATTATTATGGGCGGATCCGTTCAGAACGGATCCGCCCGAACGCTAGTGTGAAAGTAGCCTTACGTAGAGGCCGGTGCCTCTACATAACTTTAGGTGCATCAAGCACCATCCCAGACCCACCGTCTAAAACACCCTTCTTAATAAATGACCCCAAAAGTCTTCTACCATTTTGTGTATGCAGCTAATTCCAGATGTATGTATCTCCATGGTTACAGACTACAAACGGAACCTGTGTAGTCTGATCCTGCAGTCATACTCCCTTCCATACATCCCTTACCTATTACTAACATTTGAAAGGACAGCAAGAAGTAAGACATGAACACAAGATCTGACTACACAGGGTTGAGTTGTAGCCTGGAACAATAGAAATATGTAGGTTTCAAAAATTTGTAATCAACACTGTTTGAAAAGTTGCCAACTTTTTTATTTTAAGGCCCCTTTCACACGGGCGAGTATTCCGCGCGGATGCGATGCGTGAGTTGAACGCATTGCACCAGCACTGAAAACCGACCATTAATTTCTATGGGGCTGTTCACATGAACGGTGATTTTCACGCATCACTTATGCGTTGAGTGAAAATCGCAGCATGCTCTATTTTGTGCATTTTTCATGTAACCCAGGCCCCATAGAAATGAATGGGGTTGCGTGAAAATCGCGGATGCGGTGCGATTTTCACGCACGGTTGCTAGGAGACCATCGGGATGGAGACCCGATCATTATTATTTTCCCTTATGAAATGGTTATAAGAGAAAATAATAGCATTCTGAATACAGAATGCATAGTACAATAGCGCTGGAGGGGTTAAAAAAATATAAAAAATAATTTAACTCACCTTAATCCACTTGATCGCGCAGCCGGCATCTCTTCTGACTGTCTTCTGTGCTGTGTGCAGTAACAGGACCTGTGGTGACGTCACTCCGGTCATCACATGATCCATCACCATGGTAAAAGATCATGTAATGGATCATGTGATGACCGGAGTGACGTCACCATAGGTCCTTTTCCTGCACACAGCTAAAATGAAGACAGGAGGAGATGCCGGCTTCGCGATCAAGTGGACTAAGGTGAGTTCAATTATTATTCTTTTTTTTTTAACCCCTCCAGCGCTATTTTACTATGCATTCTGTATTCAGAATGCTATTATTTTCCCTTATAACCATGTTATAAGGGAAAATAATACAATCTACAGAACACCGATCCCAGACCCGAACTTCTGTGAAGAAGTTCGGATTTGGGTACCAAACATGCGCGATTTTTCTCACGCGAGTGCAAAACGCATTACAATGTTTTGCACTCGCACGGAAAAATGGCGCGTGTTCCCGCAACGCACCCGCACATTTTCCCGCAACGCCCGTGTGAAAGAGGCCTAAGTGTGTTAGAGGAGTAAATAAAAAGTGGTTGAAAAGGTGGACACAGTTGTTAAAGACCTTAGAAAGTTAGTGATACCTAAGGATGCGGACAACAAACTATTTTTAACAATTGCAACATTTTTTTTTATTTTGGGTGGAAATCCTGCATCATTTTGTAACAACCACATGTTCATTTCTGAAGTTATTACCCAAAGTCTCGCACATTTTAGTTTTTTATTCCCAGCCTTTCCAAAGCCATAACTTTTTTATATTTTTCCATTCACATAGCTGTATGAGAGCTTGTTTTTTGTGTAGTAAGTTGTACGGTTGTATACAATGTAGTGGGAAGCGGGAAAAAATTTCTAATTGAGGTGGGATTATTAAAAAAATCACAATTCCGCCACATTTTATGGGTTTTGTTTTTACAATGTTTCCTATGTGGTAAAACTGACCTATTACTTTCATTCTCCAGGTGAGTACAATTACAAAGATACCACATATGTGAAGGGTTTGCTTTGTGTTTTAATACTTCATAACTTTTTTCTTTTATGTGTGCGGAGCTGTGTGAAGGCTCATTTTTGGTGGGGCAATCTGTAATTTTCATTGATACCCTCTTGGGGTGTGTATGACTTTTTAATTACTTTTTATTCACTTTTTGTGGGAGGTGAAGCAACCAAAAAACTGTGAATCGGCCATTTTGGCTTTTTTCCATTTCGCTGTTTGCAGTATGGGACAGATATTTTTATATTTTAATATTATGGGTGTTTTTGCATCATGATGTTTATTTTTTCAATTGTTTATGTATTTTTATTTTTATTTTGGGGAAATTTGATTTTTATTTTTATATATATTGTTTAACATTTTTAAAAACTTTTTTCTTTTTTTTTGTTATACTTTTTAATAGTTTCCATAGGTAACTATAACAAACAATCATTAGATTGCTTCTCTCATAGACCCCAATACATTGGCATTGGAGTCTATGAGGATCACGTTATGTTTCTATAGAGCCCTGGCACAAGCAGGGCCTTCATAGTAACTAATGTCTATCAGCCTCGGATCATTCAGGAGGACCGAGGCTACTGCACACAGCATCCAGATCCCCCCGATCCTCGCTAGGGGGAGCTGGTGCACAGCTGGGAGCGAGTGCTCACGATTTTTGGCCACGGCATCTGAGTGGTTAAATGTATGCGATCAACGTTCTTGTCAATCGCATACATTAGCCCTGGTGTTTAAAACAGCAAGCACCCATCAGCTATGGTGCCCTCTGCACTTGCATGCAGACGCAATCTTTAAATGGGTTAAAGGGGTATTGCAGCCCAGGTCCATTGACTTGAATGAGACTGAGATGCACATAGGCCATGTGACCAATTAACACTTGCTCTTTAGTAAAGACGTCATGTTTATGTTTCAATTGCAACCTCCAGTCTCTCTGTCTCCTATCTTTTGCACAGCACCACTGCAACACCAAGGGCATTCACCTTCCATCAGGCAGAAGACCACAACCAGGATGTCACCTAGGGAAAGACAACTACCAGGTGGGCCCCCTCTTCACTGCACAGCCGTGGGAGCACAGGAGAATGACACTGCCACTGTGAGTCCACCCTCACCATCACTCCCACTCAGGGCCGGTTCTAGGTGAAATGGGGCCCTGGAGCGAAAAACAATAAGTGGGCCCCCCGTCCCCCTCCCCTTACCCCCTCTTCCTCCCCCTCCCCCCATGGCACATTTCTCACCCTTCATGGTCGAGTGGCACTTGGCAGCAGCACATCTCTCCTTCCCTCCCCCCCATGGCACATTTCTCAGTCCATGGCTAGTACAGACTACTCCCATTGCCACATGCCACTGGCACTGGGACGGGTGAGATGGGATCCAGTTGTTATTTGTACCTAACCTGCTACCTCCTGTTCTTCTGTTGCTGTTGGAACTTGGCTGTGTGGGGCGGCTGTGGGACTTCCCTGGCAGAGTCTGTGGGGGCGGAGCTGGCAACGTCAGACGCGAAGACGTGCCTGTGCTGCAGCGGCGGCACGCTCCAGCAGCCACTGCTCTCTTAAAGAGGCAGGCAGGCAGCAGAGTGGGGCTCAGAGCGGCTGTGGGCCCCTCCTCAGTCTTTTTCTTAGTCCGGACCGGATCGGGGGGACTCCATGAGCTGTTACCCGGCCGCTAGCCGCAACAGCCCGCAGGGCCGCCGCAACAACAGAATTATAGACTAGTCTAGTTACGGGCCGGCGCAGGGGGCCCCTAAGGACTCAGGGGCCTGGGGGCAATTGCTCCCCTTGCCTCTATGGAAGCGCTGCCCCTGCTCCCACTCCCACTCTCCCCTTTTGCTCCCCCTCCAGGGTTGTTGCATTCATGTGTTTATAATCACCTTCCATCAGGCAGAAGACCACAACCAGGATGTCACCTAGGGAAAGACAACTACCAGGTGCGCCCCCTCTTCACTGCACAGCCGTGGGAGCACAGGAGAATGACACTGCCACTGTGAGTCCACCCTCACCATCACTCCCACTCAGGGCCGGTTCTAGGTGAAATGGGGCCCTGGAGCGAAAAACAATAAGTGGGCCCCCCGTCCCCCTCCCCTTACCCCCTCTTCCTCCCCCTCCCCCCATGGCACATTTCTCACCCTTCATGGTCGAGTGGCACTTGGCAGCAGCACATCTCTCCTTCCCTCCCCCCCATGGCACATTTCTCAGTCCATGGCTAGTACAGACTACTCCCATTGCCACATGCCACTGGCACTGGGACGGGTGAGATGGGATCCAGTTGTTATTTGTACCTAACCTGCTACCTCCTGTTCTTCTGTTGCTGTTGGAACTTGGCTGTGTGGGGCGGCTGTGGGATTTCCCTGGCAGAGTCTGTGGGGGCGGAGCTGGCAACGTCAGACGCGAAGACGTGCCTGTGCTGCAGCGGCGGCACGCTCCAGCAGCCACTGCTCTCTTAAAGAGGCAGGCAGGCAGCAGAGTGGGGCTCAGAGCGGCTGTGGGCCCCTCCTCAGTCTTTTTCTTAGTCCGGACCGGATCGGGGGGACTCCATGAGCTGTTACCCGGCCGCTAGCCGCAACAGCCCGCAGGGCCGCCGCAACAACAGAATTATAGACTAGTCTAGTTACGGGCCGGCGCAGGGGGCCCCTAAGGACTCAGGGGCCTGGGGGCAATTGCTCCCCTTGCCTCTATGGAAGCGCTGCCCCTGCTCCCACTCCCACTCTCCCCTTTTGCTCCCCCTCCAGGGTTGTTGCATTCATGTGTTTATAATTACAAAGAATGAATTACAAATAATTCTAATAACCTCAGACGTAATCTATACCATTTCTATATATTTTATGAATATTTAGGAGGGACAAATTTCATAGATTTTTTGTAGTTTAACATAGCATCCAATAGTTTGATGCCATTTTTTTTTTATATATTAAGCTATTCTAAGATGCGTCTATTCAAAAAAGTCTTTGATGTCGCCCTGCATATTTATTTTCCTTTACCATACTAGCCTATATATATTTTGCTTAGCAGAGTGCATCAGGTCATTTTCCATGTCATATAAAAACACATAAAGCTGCAGGCAATATCCTTTAAACTCTGAATGTCACCCAATCCTTATAATCCCATATGAATTTGTAGTGAATACAAAAAAATAAATGTAAAAATGATGAACCCCCATCCCCTGAAGGTACAGATCACGTGAAAGTGATGATCTGGTCACCCGGTCCACTGAGATATCCACATGATCTTATCACAAAGCCTTTCTGACACAGAATGTCAAGCGAATTATACTTCAGGGAGAGGGCCAGAGTCAGAAAATGGCTTCTATTATTTACAAGACCAGAAAATTGCTCTTTAACATGGTAACATGAAATAATTATTAACTGTAACCGCCGGTGACCCCAGTCATGTCCAAAATATTTATCTTGAACTTTTTATCTGCTCTCCATCGAACAAGAGGCTCTTTCTAAACGTTGGCCTTCACGGGACGGCGAGGAGAGCATGTCTACACATTGTGGTGAACTTGTGACCTCTCCAAAAAGTAGCGTCATAAGTTCAAGCAATGAGGAAAAGTTCTCTAATGTTGTATTGTGTTAATATTAACTTTCTGACCCCTGTGATTAAGGGGAAGTAGGAGTGAATGCACACTGTGACTCAACCTTAAACTTTTAACCCAGATCTAATAACAATGATAATTGTGCAGCCTCTTCTGTACATGGAATTTTCTAATTTTGCTTTGAACTTGTCATAAATTTCCCAATTTTTTTTCTTCTGTGATAGAATGAATCACAAGGACAACAATGCTAAGTAGTTTTACCCACAAGGGTTTTCTCGATTGATGGAAATGTGAGAAATTGAAGAAAGTGATATAGATTTGCAAGGAATTGACCACAGTCGGATTAGCATGTAATTCTCGCTGTTTGTTATCGTGCTACGCTAGTTAATATTTATTGAAAAGGATTATCTGAAAGGCAAAATGCAAACAGACTTCACACTCGGTCAAGATAACATGATAGCCATTCACAGATAATCTGGTTATCATAGCACATATCAGACCCCAAAGGAACTGGTTGATTGGATTTTGACCCCCTATGTATATAGCATTCTGTAAGTAGCTGGGATGGCAGTATAGGTCCATAACCACGTAGGAGAACATGTATAAAAAAATAAAAGCACCTGCACCATAGTTAGAGAGTAAATCATGTTTAGAGAGCACCTGGCCGGTTTCCCTCATTCTGCACATGTTTCTGTTTGGGAGGGCTGTTCAATTTTCTGGTGCCGTTTTCTGTACCACGTAAGTGCAATCAAGCTTAAAGAAGCACTCCCACAATTTTTTCAAGTCTCAGACCAGTTAGAAAGGTACATAATGTAAACTGTAGTGAAGGTAATTTTCTTAACAGTGGCTGTAGTTGTGAGTTATAACCTTTTTTCTGATGCTCAGCTGTGTCATGTAACCAGCACTCTGACTTTCCAAATAACACAGCATCTTATGTGTGGACAGGAAGTCAGTTTCTCTATGTATTCCTATGGGAGCCTCAATGTCAGTCTCATAGGAATTAATAGTGAAGTAACTGACTTCCTGTCCTGTGCCAGTTGGAGATCAGAGTGTGGGTCACGTGACCCAGCTCAGGATAAGAAGGGAGGTTATAACTCACAAATACAGACATCAGTAAGAAAATTACCTTCACTACAGTTTACAATATGTATCTGTCTAATGGGCCAGAATAAAATTATAATACAGTCAGTGGTGGACACAGACTGTAAGGGACTACCATACAAACATACATTATAAAGGCCCGTGGCTCTCTAATAGGTCATCACAGAGCATGTCTCTCTTGCAATCTGCCTGTAATTGTGAATGTCGGTATCTAACAGACAGTTGGTAACATACAGGTGAAAGCAGCTTTTAAGTTGGCAGAGGGCCCTTGATCTAATATATTAGAAATAGCGCCTTAGCCCCATAATCCCTAAGTTACTCACCTCTTCCTGTTCCAGTGTCAGTTCTCTGCTGGTGGCCCTGGTCCTGGTAGACTGTTACAGCAGGTTGCTTTGCAAGAGATTATCCTCTCCATTGTTCCACACCGGCTCTTGCTCTTCTGGTCAACAATCTTCCTGCTCCCTATGGCTGTTCGTGTCAGGCTGTCAATATGATGGGTGTCTCTGGGTGATGTTGGGCCAGGCAAGGAATATTTTTGCCATTGGCACAAACTCTTTAAGGGAACCTGTCACTGGGATTTTGTGTATAGAGCTGAGGACATGGGTTGCTAGATGCCCGCTAGCACATCCCCAATACCCAGTCCCTATAGCTCTGTGTGCCTTTATTGTGTAAAAAAAAACGATTTGATACATATGCAAATTAACCTGAGATGAGTCCTGTCCCTGAGATGAGTCCAGGGACAGGACTCATCTCAGGTTAATTTGCATATCTATCAAATCGTTTTTTTTTACACAATAAAAGCACACAGAGCTATGGAGACTGGATATTGCGGATGTGCTAGCAGCCATCTAGCAACCCATGTCCTCAGCTCTATACACAAAATCTCGGTGACAGGTTCCCTTTTTAAACCTGAGAAATTTGGTGCATCTTTAAATTGTCTAAATTGTCTAAGGTTATGTCTAAATTGACAGTTTGATGCTACAATTTAGGCAAAATTATGAAATCTGTCCCATTGTACATACGTACATTTCTATTACAGCTGGACAACCCAGGATCTTGAAGGAGGAACCAACACAAGAATACTATACTATCTTAAGGAATTGTAGGGTCCAACCATTCACCATAATAAGAGATTGGTTTCCTTATTTCCTGCGTGCACATAGACATTGAATGTAATTTCGATGTTAATCTGACTATTTCTGGCCATTATTCTTTGATGAGTGTGACAACATTGTGGATTAAAGCAGCTATGTTGGATTGTGATATTGTGCAGTACTATCCTTCCTGAAGACAAATGATTTGTGTCATCATCTTGCGTTACCTTTCCCATTACCCCATACTCATGAATGAGAGAACACCTCTATATAAGCAGTAATTCAGCCATTTCAAGCTAATCATTGAGATAACCGTTCATTTTTCTCTTTAGTTAACAAATCTGTTGACCTTTACATTACGGAAGGCTTCAAGGTAAGGAACATGCAGCGTCTCGTGGACCTGTCTTGTCACTCATTATTCTCTCTGACCTTACTGCCGCTCTCGGCTTGAAATGCTCCAGATTAATGAGGCATTTGTTCTCCATGAAGAATCTATTTAAAAATACAGTTTTAATGAGTTGCTTAAGATTGATGATTATTATCTGTTTGCTTATACAATATCATTTTGTTGCCAGCTTTTGGCATGCTAGACTGTAGTTAGATTTTATTGTGGGACATTAGCATTGTA
The DNA here is from genome assembly GCF_014858855.1 of Bufo gargarizans. Taxonomy (NCBI): domain Eukaryota; kingdom Metazoa; phylum Chordata; class Amphibia; order Anura; family Bufonidae; genus Bufo; species Bufo gargarizans. Next base: position 618,689,129 of record NC_058082.1, on the reverse strand, counting down.
TTAAATAGTCTTAGGGTAAAATTTACTTAGACAATATTTGTTGTATACAATAAAATTTTAATGCTTTAAAAACAAATATTTTGAGACCAATTTAACCACTTGCCGCCGCGCTAACGCCGAAAGGCGTCACTGCGGCGGCTCTCCCAGGCTACGCTAACGCCAATAGGCGTCATCTCGCGTGAGCCGAGATTTCCTGTGAACGCGCGCACACAGGCGCGCGCGCTCACAGGAACGGAGGGTAAGCGAGTGGATCTCCAGCCTGCCAGCGGCGATCTCTCGCTGGCAGGCTGGAGATGTGATTTTTTTAACCCCTAACAGGTATATTAGACGCTGTTTTGATAACAGCGTCTAATATACCTGCTACCTGGTCCTCTGGTGGTCCCTTTTGTTAGGATCGACCACCAGAGGACACAGGCAGCTCAGTAAAGTAGCACCAAACACCACACTACACTACACCCCCCCTGTCACTTATTAACCCTTTATGAACCACTGATCAGCCCATATAGACTCCCTGATCACCCCCCTGTCATTGATCACCCCCCTGTCATTGATCACCCCCCTGTAAGGCTCCATTCAGAGGTCCGTATGATTTTTACGGATCCATGGATACATGGATCGGATCCGCAAAACGCATACGGACGTCTGAATGGAGCCTTACAGGGGGGTGATCAATGACAAGGGGGTGATCACGCATATAGACTTCCTGATCACTTCCCTGTCATTGATCACCCCCCTTTCATTGATCACCCCCCTGTAAGGCTCCATTCAGACGTCCGTATGATTTTTACGGATCCACTGATACATGGATCGGATCCGCAAAACACATGCAGACGTCTGAATGGAGCCTTACAGGGGGGTGATCAATGACAGAGGAGTGATCACCCATATAGACTCCCTGATCACCCCCCTGTCATTGATCACCCCCCTGTAAGGCTCCATTCAGACGTCCGTATGATTTTTACGGATCCACGGATACATGGATCGGATCCGCAAAACACATACGGACGTCTGAATGGAGCCTTACAGGGGGGTTATCAATGACAGAGGGGTGATCACCCATATAGACTTCCTGATCACCCCCTGTCATTGATCACCCCCCTGTCATTGATCACCCCCCTGTAAGGCTCCATTCAGACGTCCGTATGATTTTTACGGATCCACGGATACATGGATCGGATCCGCAAAACACATACGGACGTCTGAATGGAGCCTTACAGGGGGGTGATCAGTGACAGGGGGGTGATCACCCATATAGACTCCCTGATCACCCCCTGTCATTGATCACCCCCCTGTAAGGCTCCATTCAGATGTCCGTATGTGTTTTACGGATCCACGCATCTATGGATCGGATCCGTAAAACACATACGGACGTCTGAATGGAGCCTTACAGGGGGGTGATCAATGACAAGGGAGTGATCACGCATATAAACTTCCTGATCACCCCCCTGTCATTGATCACCCCCCTGTAAGGCTCCATTCAGACGCCCGTATGTGTTTTACGGATCCACGCATCCATGGATCGGATCCGTAAAACGCATACGGACGTCTGAATGGAGCCTTACAGGGGGGTGATCAGGGAGTCTATATGGGATGATCACCCCCCTGTAAGGCTCCATTCAGACGTCTGCATGTGTTTTACGGATCCACGCATCCATGGATCGGATCCGCAAAACGCATACGGACGTCTGAATGGAGCCTTACAGGGGGGTGATCAGTGACAGGGGGGTGATCACCTCATATACACTCCCTGATCACCCCCTGTCATTGATAACCCCCCTGTCATTGATCACCCCCCTGTCATTGATCACCCCCCTGTAAGGAGACGCCCATATGTGTTTTACGGATCCACGCATCCATGGATCGGATCCGCAAAACGCATACGGACGTCTGAATGGAGCCTTACAGGGGGGTGATCAATGACAGGGGGGTGATCACCCCATATACACTCCCTGATCACCCCCCTGTCATTGATCACCCCCATGTAAGGCTCCATCCAGCCGTCCGTATGTGTTTTGCGGTTCCGATCTATGTATCCGTGGATCCGTAAAAAACATATGGACGTCTGAATGGAGCCTTTCAGAGGGGTGATCAATGACAGGGGGGTGATCAGTGACAGGGGGGTGATCACCTCATATACACTCCCTGATCACCCCCTGTCATTGATAACCCCCCTGTCATTGATCACCCCCCTGTCATTGATCACCCCCCTGTAAGGAGACGCCCATATGTGTTTTACGGATCCACGCATCCATGGATCGGATCCGCAAAACGCATACGGACGTCTGAATGGAGCCTTACAGGGGGGTGATCAATGACAGGGGGGTGATCACCCCATATACACTCCCTGATCACCCCCCTGTCATTGATCACCCCCATGTAAGGCTCCATTCAGACGTCCGTATGTGTTTTGCGGTTCCGATCTATGTATCCGTGGATCCGTAAAAAACATATGGACGTCTGAATGGAGCCTTTCAGAGGGGTGATCAATGACAGAGGGGTGATCAGTGACAGGGGGGTGATCACCCCATATACACTCCCTGATCACCCCCCTGTCATTGATCGCCCTCCTGTAAGGCTCCATTCAGACGTCCGTATGCGTTTTGCGGATCCGATCCATGGATGCGTGGATCCGTAAAACACATATGGGCGTCTCCTTACAGGGGGGTGATCAATGACAGGGGGGTGATCAATGACAGGGGGGTGATCAATGACAGGGGGTGATCAGGGAGTGTATATGAGGTGATCACCCCCCTGTCACTGATCACCCCCCTGTAAGGCTCCATTCAGACGTAAGGCTCCATTCAATTTTTTTGGGCCCAAGTTAGCGGAAATATTATTCATTTTTTTTTTCTTACAAAGTCTCATATTCCACTAACTTGTGTCAAAAAATAAAATCTCACATGAACTCACCATACCCCTCACGGAATCCAAATGCGTAACATTTTTTAGACATTTAGATTACAGACTTCTTCTCACTCTTTAGGGCCCCTAAAATGCCAGGGCAGTAAAAATACCCCACATGTGACCCCATTTCGGAAAGAAGACACCCCAAGGTATTCCGTGAGGGGCATATTGAGTCCATGAAAGATTGACATTTTTGTCCCAAGTTTGCGGAAAGGGAGACTTTGTGAGAAAAAAAAAATTTCCGCTAACTTGTGCCCAAAAAAAAAAAATTCTATGAACTCGCCATGCCCCTCATTGAATACCTTGGGGTGTCTTCTTTCCAAAATGGGGTCACATGTGGGGTATTTATACTGCCCTGGCTTTTTAGGGGCCCGAAACCGTGAGAAGAAGTCTGGGATCCAAATGTCTAAAAATGCCCCCCTATAAGGAATTTGGGCCCCCTTGCGCATCTAGGCTGCAAAAAAGTGTCACACATCTGGTATCGCCGTACTCAGGAGAAGTTGGGAAATGTGTTTTGGGGTGTCATTTTACATATACCCATGCTGGGTGAGATAAATATCTTGGTCAAATGCCAACTTTGTATAAAAAAATGGGAAAAGTTGTCTTTTGCCAAGATATTTCTCTCACCCAGCATGGGTATATGTAAAATGACACCCCAAAACACATTCCCCAACTTCTCCTGAGTACGGCGATACCAGATGTGTGTCGCTTTTTTGCCGCCTAGGCGGGCAAAGGGGCACACATTCCAAAGAGCACCTTTAGGATTTCACAGGTCATTTTTTACACATTTTGATTTCAAACTACTTACCACACATTAGGGCCCCTAGAATGCCAGGGCAGTATAACTACCCCACAAGTGACCCCATTTTGGAAAGAAGACACCCCAAGGTATTCCGTGAGGGGCATGGCGAGTTCCTAGAATTTTTTATTTTTTGTCAAAATTTCAAATAACGATACCACCATGAAGGATAGGTGCCCAGAATCATAACTCAGAATCATATGAAAATCTGGTCATATAATCCTAAGAAATGCTTTTTAGGCATGTTTCACACTTGCATTGACATCTCCGGCAGGCTGTTCCAGCAGGGAGCAGCCTTCCGGAGATGTCTGGATCTGGCACTGTCAGATGCTGTCACCCTCAATGGGAACCAGTGGATATCTGTCTGTAACCTGGGAAACATGCCGAGAAGTTGAGGCTGGATGCCAGGTTGAGGCTGGATCGCCACCGTTCCCCATTATAGTGAATGCCAGAATGCAGAGAGATCGGATCTCTTACCACAGGTGTGAAACAGGCCTTAACTGTATGCAACTATGGTCTTCCGTGCACCATAGGTGGGGTCTTTCTGTTTGGCGCACCAGACTTCCCCTACATCATTGCTACTAGAAAAAACAAAGTAGATCTCCAGCTCACCAGAGTTGAGGACGTGTACCATGCCCAGGAAGATTCAGATCACAACCACTCTGAAGATTGTAGAAAAGTCCAGCACAGGTCATTTAAAATCCATAGAAGCTTTATTTGAATATTCAGTACAAAAAGTGTGGATACAAAAAAACTTCGTTATTTCTGTTAACGCTTTTCGGGTGTGTTCACATGCTTAGTCATTGCTGCTAGCTATGGAATCTCAGAGACAGTTTCTCAAACATGAGAGGAGGTACTGGGTGGCATTACTGGCAAAGCCATGGTGCTTTCTATATCAAGTCATAGTGATACATTTGATGTTTTTTGTTCTGTACAAACCCCATCATGGTGCAAACCCCATCATGTCATACTACTGTTTATTTAACCTTTTCTCTATTAACCTCAGCGGGTATATGCAGCAACCCGGAGGGGAGGCGAGGATGGGAGTATTGGTGGTGGATATGATTGTGGTAGTAGTACTCATAGTTCACAGTGGCTATCCTCACCATGAAACTTCCTGGGCTGTGCAGTGAATGGAGGGCACACCCTTTTATTCTTGGGGCACACCCTGGGGTATTGGGGCTCCTGCCTGGTGATAGCTGGGGTACCCTTGATGTTAGATGTTTGGTCAAGGTGCAAGGCAGCAGGGTGGACGCAGGGCCAGCCCAGTATAGAGACAATGATCAGGCCCATGGGTTGCAGTAAATTAAGTATCTTTACTGTGTGGATGATAAGAGTTGTAGTACAAGCAAAATCACAGTTCAGAAGTATCTAGCAGAGCATTGATTTCCGCAATCTCAGCGAATAGCAACGCAATTATGGAGGTAGTAGTAGGCTGTCTCTCTATATACCCTTTAATAGGTATGCAATTAGGTTTACTCCTACTGCAATTCCCAAACTGAGGGGGACAGATTAAGACACAAGCTTACTGGCGTTATCTGATGTGACGATGTAGGTTCTAGACCTTTTCAAGATGTCTGTTCTCCTTTCAGAAGTGCTTTAAGGCTGTATTACCCAGCCCGATGTGGCAGACGATTGTCGGGAGGGTAGCATTCCCTCTCAGCAATCGCCTGCACGCTAGCGGAGGAGACCGCTGCTATTTAACGCTGCGATGTCCTCCACAGCATCGAGAGGAGCAATTGCTATGCCATCATTTGTCCCTATGCTGTACAATGCTTTGCCAGCGGCAGATCGTTATTAGACAACACAATCTGCCGTCTACAGACGATAATTTTTTAACATGTCAAAAGATTTATATTGCCGGATGTTTGATTATGGGGCAATCGACGGCAGTATTACACTGCCAGAAGATTGATAACAAGCATTCATGCAAACGCTCATTAGCGATTATCTGCCGAAAAATCGGGCTGTCTAATACAGGCTTTAGTTTTAGAGCTGTTCTTTGGTAAATCAAAGTCTCAGAGATAGCAGTTCTCTAAAACTTGAGGCCTTGTCTGCAGAGCTTCTCTCACACACGTCTGTCTTGCAGCTCTCCTCAGACTAAAGTCCTCTAGAGTCTAACTAACTAAATAGGGGGCAGACCTGGGTACAGCACCCTGACATCCTGAATGATAAACAAATGTTAACCAAATGGTTCCCTGTAAAGTTGCCGTGGGTCTTACATGACATAGGAAAAACAAGTACTTAACAATAAACATAGCACAAAATAACAATAGGTTAAGTGTTGTAGCAATAGCTAACCTTTTGCAGTAGCTCCACTGGGGTACTGCATATACACTTATGCATAGAAACAGCAAAATAAGTGTTTTATAGAAATTGCTTCAGAAATATTCTGTAGCTCTTGATTTTTTAATAGAAAATAAACACCGCAAAGGTATAGTAAAACCATAAAATATTTAACAAACCGTTTTGGCGATGCAGTAGGGAATTTGTAGAAAATTGGACACAAGTAACTGAAATCTCTATAACTATGAACTACTGTCCTGACTTCTAGGTAGTTATAACTGAAAAAACAGGGTGCACAAACAGTATGTATAAACAAAAACTCAATAGGAATACTATATATATATACAATAGTAATACTAATACATAGGAATAACTGTGCACACCTGGAAATAATAATCAAATAAATATATTTTTTGAGAGCCATATAACACATTGTACAGAAACTAGATTTATTACCATACAAAGGTGATATACACATTACTGCTGTAGACCAAATAATGTTAGTTGAGTTAGTTAATGAGTAATGTTAAATTCAATGACAAGTGACATCTTCCCTAGTTGTTTACATTTTCCATCTTTTCCATCTGGCCCAGATACCATGATGACTTCTACCATCCATGACTTGTGTCTGCAGACATTTTTGGCTTATCACTTTTCCAATAACTTACCTATCTTTTCCTTACCTACCCAGTCTGCCTATTCTGTTACTACCCCAATTCTGTTAAACAGTGTCCCTAAATACTGTTTATCAGATCGATAACATCATAACTAAAATCACCTCCCCAAAAAATAGTGCCACAAAGACAGCACCCCTACAATAGTGCTAGATAGATAGTGCCCTCCAAAATAATATTGACAAATAGATACAGATTCACATTGTATTCTAGGCAGTAGTGGGGTACCAGTCAGTAATAGTGCACCACACAGTAAAGTGCCATCTTTCTACCCCACATGTAATTGTGGCCTTCTCAGGATCTCAAACTTTGATAGTGCTTCCTATGTGCTCCCCACATAGTAATTATGTCCACCGCCATGACCCTAAGACAGTAATAATATCACCTTTTTGTCCCAACGCAGTAATAATGACCCCCTTTATGCACACTGCGTAGTAGAAATGCATAAAATTGTAATTATCTTAATGATGCCTAGAAAGTAATTATGCCTCATTTATGCCCCCTGGAAAGTATTAGCACTTTTTATGTGCCCCAGAAGAGCAATAAGGACCCCATTTGCGCCCCTTCCCACATAATAACATTTTCACCTTTGTGCCCCATAATAAGTAATAGTGGACATAGTATCCTGTGGATAAGGGGTAAATTCAAAACTTGGCAAAACTCCTTGAATATGAATAAATGAAACCTGGTGTGAGCGGAGAAAAGCCACAGATTGCGGAGCAAATAACCTTTGCTCCACAATGTGCGACAGATATATGCCAGTTTGTAAATGACCCCCATAATGTTGTTACCATTGCAAATAAAACGTAATCTTCACCAAAAACTTTTCCAAGGTCTACTTAGTCTTTATACTTGCAACCTTCAAATTATTTTGAAGAAACTCTCTATATATTCTTGTCTCTTTGCGGCATCTGCTTTCTTCAAGGTTACATTACCTAAATGGATGCCCCTAGCTGCATCAGATTCATATCTATACATCCGAAATGATCTATCTGTTCAGAGGCTTCTCATACGCCTCTTATTTTACAGAATAATTACACTGTTGGCCTTTAAAGAGGTAAATCTGCTAGGACCAAAAATATTAAAGTGAGCACTTGGCACCTTATATGCTGTGTCACACGTTGTGATCTGCTGATATAAGCGTTCTGTTTATCTCACTTTTACACAGCCAAGATAGGAAGAAGCCGTTCCAGTTATGATGAGATCTCTTCAGTAGGTGTCTGCTATGTATGAGAGATTGGCAGACCGGGCGAACGGGTTAAAGACTGGAAATAAATTTTATTTTTCATCAAATATGTTGGCAGGAGTCTGAAAAATTCTGATTTATACAGGATTTATGTATTTTATATTTAAACTTTTCCAAATAGAAATAACAAATAACAGCTGAATTAAAGGGGAGATGGTCACAGGGCCTCCTACGCTTTTGGTCTTCACCCACCATGACAGATAAGCAGGAGCGGTCCCACAGTAGTGCTGAGAGTTGAGAGGAGCCTATTGCCCTGCATGGTGCATTAATTATGACGTCATCGTGCCTCGAGGTGCCAAATATCACAGAAATCTATATCATCTTCCCACAATATTTTTCCAGACATGAGTCAATTTTACCCGCACCGCCTCTTGTCCTTACCAAAGACCATGGAGGACATTAATTAAGACCGGCATTTTATATACCAGTCTTAATCTATCGCTTGCTGGTGTCAGATGTGCCACATTTATTGTGTACTTGTGTACCTCCACGTGGCACCTGATTACTGCACAACATTGACTGTAGCTCTTCTTTGATCATGACATATGAGATAGACATCTCCTAAAAATTGTGGCACATCTATACAGATCCGTTCAAGGGAGCTGGGGTAGAATTCAGGTAAAATGCATGACAGTTTTCTGGGTTACATTATAATAAATGCCCCGGCCATCTATGCCTGGGCATACCCACTTTATGACAATGTGCAAAACATCCCAAAATTTGCGAAATTTTGCACAAGCGGAGCGTGTGTCAAACTCGGCAACCTTTTGACACCAGTTTTTGGCATACAAGGTTTGATCAATGCCTCCCCAATGTATTTTGCCTTCAATGGTAACCAAGAAATGTAATGATCCCTCCCCAGTTGCCCCTAGAGTATGTCACAATTGCCCACCACCGGGGAGTAGCGATTGTTCATCCCCATACAAAGGGGACAATTGCTGCATGGAAATATCAGACAGCTTCAAAATGAGTGCACAATGTGGACAGGCAGCAAGGAAAGCAAGTAGGATGCTTGGCTGTATCGCTCGAGGCAGAACCAGTAGGAAGAGAGAGATTGTGATCCCACTGTATAGAGCGCTAGTGAGACCACATCTGGAATATTGTGAGCGGTTCTGGAGACCCCCACCTACAAAAAGACATAGATAGAATGGAACGGGTGCAGAGACAGGCTACAAAAATGGAGGGGGGTCTTAAGCATAAAACATAACAGGATACACTTAAAGAACTTAATCTTATAGCCCTGAGGAAAGAGGGAATTAATATTACAGTTAAAAAAAAAAAAAAAATCATACTTACCTTCATCCATGTGATCACAAAGAGTCGGCTGCCTCCATCTTGATTGAAGATCCAGCGCAAAATCTCACATAGCCCGTCATGACGTCAGCCAGCTTGGTGATGTCATACGTCACCGTGCACAGGATTTCAAGCAGGATCCTCAATCAAGATGGGGGCGGCTGTCTCTTCACGCTCAAACCGATTTCAAGTGTGAGATATGTAAAGAGAATGATCCACCCCCATAAAATTTTAATGTTAGCAAGTGCCAGAATAGCAATATACAGGTCCTGTAATATGACACTAGAGTGGGACCATCTATCTCAGGGGAGTGTTTCCTTTGGGACATTTATTGTAGTGCACCTCAGATAACAAGAAAAAGGGAGGTCCTAATCTCCATGTCTGATGCATGTCCTTTACTATTGCAGGTACAGTGACCATTGCTGCAGCCATGTTGTTGTATTCTCATATTTTAGTGCTCAGTATATGTTGATCAGGGGCGTAGCTAGAACTGACTTGGCCCACAGCAAAATTTTGTACAGCCCCCCCCAACTTAATGGACACACTCATACATGCGCTCACCACTTACATAAATACACTCATACACGCGCTCACCACATACAACTGGCAATCAAAATTAGAGAACAATTAGATGAACAATCTACATTGATCATCATTTGAAGTATTTTTTGTAAGGGGTACACCATGCCATTAGAACAGTGTTTTCCAAAATAACCAAAGTACAGTACAGACCAAAAGTTTGGACACACCTTCTCATTCAAAGAGTTTTCTTTATTTTCATGACTATGAAAATTGTAGATTCACACTGAAGGCATCAAAACTATGAATTAACACATGTGGAATTATATACATAACAAAAAAGTGTGAAACAACTGAAAATATGTCATATTCTAGGTTCTTCAAAGTAGCACCTTTTGCTTAGATTACTGCTTTGCACACTCTTGGCATTCTCTTGATGAGCTTCAAGAGGTAGTCACCTGAAATGGTTTTCACTTCACAGGTGTGCCCTGTCAGGTTTAATAAGTGGACGCACTCATACACGCTTTCACCACATACATGGACGCACTCATACACAAGCTCACCACATACATGGATGCACTCATACACAAGCTCACCACATACATAGACGCACTCATACACGCTTTCACCACATACATGGACGAACTCATACACAAGCTCACCACATACATGGACGCACTCATACACGCTTTTACCACATACATGGACACACTCATACACAAGCTCAGCACATACATGGATTCACTCATACACAAGCTCACCACATACATGGATTCACTCATACACAAGCTCACCACATACATGGATGCACTCATACACAAGCTCACCACATGATAGACGCACTCATACACGCTTTCACCACATACATGGATTCACTCATACACAAGCTCACCACATACATGGATGCACTCATACAGGCACTCACCACATGATAGACGCACTCATACACGCTTTCACCACATACATGGACGCATTCATACACGCTTTCACCACATACATGGACGAACTCATACACAAGCTCACCACATACATGGACAGACTCATACACAAGCTCACCACATACATGGATGCACGTATATATGAGCTCACCACATATATAAATAAATATATATACACACACACGAACATAGTTATACACCTATTTCTACACACAGACACTAACCTTTCCTGTAGACAGCTGATGTCTGGTCCTCACAGGCAGCCTGGAGAAGTAGGTGCCATCACCCCTCTGTGCCATCCAGGGACAGCAGTGGAGGGGTTAATCAATCAGTAACTTACTATGGGGGGCAGAGAACAGGACACATGGGGGGGGGGGGCAGGCATTCTAGAGCTCTGTGTGCAGGAGCAGCCAGCCTGCTCTACAGTAGTTTCATGGGGGGGGGGGGGGAGGCAGTGGCGTACTAAGGGGGGGGCGGTCCTCCCAGGCTCTCAGGGGGGTGCCAGAAGCAATGAGCGCTTCCATCAATACAGATGGAAGCGCTCATTGCTGGAGCTCTGGGAGGTGAGGTCCTGTCACTCACCGCTCAGCTCCCCGCGCTCCTCCCCTCCTTCAGGCCGGCAGCACACAGAATGGTGAAGCAGGAAGACTTGTCCCCGCTCCACCATTCAGTCTGTACACACAGATCACACTGCCAGCCTGTGTGGGCGGAGCCTGCAGCCCAAAAATCTGCATAAGCTCCGCCCGCACAGTGCTGCAGAGCGATCTGTGCCTGCAGGGTAGAGAGGTATGTGAGCTTCAGGAACAAACAAGGTGAGTAGTTACTGTGTTGTTTTTTTTTATGCAGAGGGTACACAGAGGGCTTTATTACTATGGAGGGGGCACAGAGGGCTTTATTACTATGGAGAGGGCACAGACAAAAGTCTTTATTACTATGGAGGGGGCACAGAGGTCTTTATTACTATGGGGGGGCACAGACAAAAGTCTTTATTACTATGGAGGGGGCACAGAGGTCTTTATTACTATGGGGGGGGGGCACAGAGGACTTTATTACTATGGAGGGGGCACAGAGGGCTTTATTACTATGGAGAGGGCACAGACAGAGGCCTTTATTACTATGGAGGGGGCACAGAGGGCTTTATTACTATGGAGAGGGCACAGACAAAAGTCTTTATTACTATGGAGGGGGCACAGAGGTCTTTATTACTATGGGGGGGGGCACAGAGGACTTTATTACTATGGAGGGGGCACAGAGGACTTTATTACTATGGAGAGGGCACAGACAGAGGACTTTATTACTATGGAGGGGGCACAGAGGGCTTTATTACTATGGAGGGTGCACAGAGGTCTTTATTACTATAGAGGTGGCATTTAGGACTTTATTACTATGGAGGGGGCACAGAAAGCATTACTAATATTAAGGGGGCACAATGGGCATTTCTACTATGGAGGGGGCACAGAGTCAGAGGGCATTACTACAATGAAGGTGGCACAGAGGGCATTATTACTGTGAAGGGGGCACAATGGGGATTTCTACTATGGAGGGGCACAGAGGTCATTATTAGCACAGTGGACATTACTACTATTAAGGGGGCACAATGGGCATTATTACTGTGAAGGGGCAAATTGGGCATTATTACTATGAAGGGGCACAGTGGGCATTATTACTATAAAGGGGCACAATGGGGATCATTACTATGAAGGGAACACAATGGGGGTTATTACTATGAAGGGGGCACAATGGGGATTATTACTGTAAAGGGGGCACAAAGAGGCCATTACAACTCTTAAAGGGGCACAGAGAGGGCATAACTAATGTGAGGGGGCACAATGTGGGCATAACTACTGTGAGAGGGCACAATGTGGGCATAACTACTGTGAAGGGGGCACACATCTGTAAAAAACTACTACTACTACTGTGAGGGGGTACAATTATTTTAAAGTATTGGCGGGGGGGAGGGCAGAGTAAGGACTCGCCCCGGGTGCCAAACACCCTAGGCACTCCACTGGGTTTGGGCCCTGCTTACTGGCTTTCTGCAGCCCCTGTGCTTGGCTCCAAAGGGGGGCCGGGCCCAGGCTGGCTCCCCTCCCCCTTACACAGTTCACATCCCACCCACAATCACTGTCCTCACCCATAACATAGAGTGTGTCCGGCACTGGCTGATTTACCAATCAGCATTTAGCAATGTAGGAGCTCTGCTGAGTGGCTAGCCAGCAAAGGAATGTGTGCTGGCACAGGACTGCCACTGGCTGGCCCTGCTGTGAACTGACCTAACTGCTGTGATCAGCATTATCCTTCAGGCTTCAGACAAAGGTCAGTCATCTGCAGAGTGTGTGGAGATCGGCCCTGTCTGCCTCTCTGTGACCAGCAAGCCACAGTGCACACAGTAAGTCAGCAGCCCTGTGCACTGCTGTTTCTTTTAAATAAAAAGTTCATGAGTTGGGCCCAGGAGCACTGCTTGTCCACACTATAAGGAGCAGCAGGCACAGCAGGGCTGACAGTGCAAGGTATACTTCATAAGCGAGGCTATGGTGGCACTGGTACTGTTCTTATGGGGGTATATGTGGCAGTGGTACTGTTCATAAGGGGGGCTATGGTGGCACTGGTACTGTTCTTATGGGGGTATATGGTGGCAGTGGTACTGTTCTTAAGGAGGGCTACGGTGGCACTAGTATTGTTCATAAGGGGAGCTCTGGTGGCACTGGTACTGTTCTTAAGGAGGGCTATGGTGGCACTGGCATTGTTCATAAGGGGGCTATGGTGGCAGTGGTACTGTTCCTAAAGGGTAACTGTCATGTTTTCATAAAAAAAATCTATTTTAACATATGTTACTGCAGCAGCAGCATTATGCATAAAGCAATATTTAGTTTCTTCACATACCACTGTTTTCCTTGAGTTTTTCCCTTAGTTACGGCTGTTTAAACATTTACAATATGAGGACCTTCTCAAGATGGCTCCTCTGCCAGTTCTCTGAGGCCAAAACTGCTTTTCCTCACTTCTTATACTCACTTGCTGTAGCCAGAGGCTCCCTGCCAGCCAATCAGATTGGATTACTGAGAGACACGCCTCCTCACTCTGAAGCCTAATGCAGGCATGCAGTGTGGAAGACCGCCCCTTTGTCTTCTGTTTATACTAAAGGGAAGACAGATAAGGCATAGCAACAGTTTTTTAAGGGAGCAGTGAAAAGGGACAGAGGAAATTAATGAAAGCTGTTATTATAAGGTAACTTCAGATCTTTTGACAACCATTGACAGACTAACTCAGGTATACATGCCTAGCTCTAATAAACTAGCAAATAAAAAAAATATGACAGTTACCCTATAAGGAGGGCTATGGTGGCACTGGTATTGTTTATAAGGAGGGCTATGGTGGCACTGAGACAGTGTACAAAGGGGAGTATGGTGACATTGATTCATAAGTGTGCTATGGTGGCACTGGTACAGTTCAAAAGTGGGGCTATGGTGGCACTGGTATGGTTCGGGCAATGGTGGCACTGGTACAGTTCATAAGGTGGTTTATAGTGGCAACAGTACGGTTCAAAAGGGGGCTATGGTGGCACTGGTGTAGTTCATAAGGGGGCCTATGGTGGCACAAGTGTAGTTCATAAGGGTTACTATGTTGGCACTGGTACTATTCTTAAGGGAGGCTATGTGGCACTGGTACAGTTTATAAGGGGTAAGTGAGCTAGGTGGGCACACATAGCAGCAGAGCAAACAACAGCCATAGTTCATAAGAGTGACTGCCAGTGCTGTAAGCTTAAAGTGTACCTAACCTGTAAAATGTACCTGCTAAAGCCCCGGCATACATGGGCACAGGCAGGAGAGCAATGCCTCATGTGAGCTGCTGCCCTGCACTTGCTCTGCTAATAGCTGGAATTCTATGCTGCTACATGTACAGGTCCTTCTAAAAAAATTTGCATATTGTGATAAAGTTCATTATTTTCTGTAATGTACTGAGAAACATTAGACTTTCATATATTTTAGATTCATTACACACCAACTGAAGTAGTTCAAGCCTTTTATTGTTTTAATATTGATGATTTTGGCATACAGCTCATGAAAACCCAAAATTCCTATCTAAAAAAATTAGCATATCATGAAAAGGTTCTCTAAACGAGCTATTGACCTAATCATCTGAATCAACTAATTAACTCTAAACACCTGCAAAAGATTCCTGAGGCTTTTAAAAACTCCCAGCCTGGTTCATTACTCAAAACCGCAATCATGGGTAAGACTGCCGACCTGACTGCTGTCCAGAAGGCCATCATTGACACCCTCAAGCAAGAGGGTAAGACACAGAAAGAAATTTCTGAACGAATAGGCTGTTCCCAGAGTGCTGTATCAAGGCACCTCAGTGGGAAGTCTGTGGGAAGGAAAAAGTGTGGCAGCAAACACTGCACAACGAGAAGAGGTGACCGGACCCTGAGGAAGATTGTGGAGAAGGACCGATTCCGGACCTTGGGGGACTTGCGGAAGCAGTGGACTGAGTCTGGAGTAGAAACATCCAGAGCCACCGTGTACAGGCGTGTGCAGGAAATGGGCTACAGGTGCCGCATTCCCCAGGTCAAGCCACTTTTGAACCAGAAACAGCGGCAGAATCGCCTGACCTGGGCTACAGAGAAGCAGCACTGGACTGTTGCTCAGTGGTCCAAAGTACTTTTTTCGGATGAAAGCAAATTTTGCATGTCATTCGGAAATCAAGGTGCCAGAGTCTGGAGGAAGACTGGGGAGAGGGAAATGCCAAAATGCCTGAAGTCCAGTGTCAAGTACCCACAGTCAGTGATGGTCTGGGGTGCCATGTCAGCTGCTGGTGTTGGTCCACTGTGTTTTATCAAGGGCAGGGTCAATGCAGCTAGCTATCAGGAGATTTTGGAGCACTTCATGCTTCCATCTGCTGAAAAACTTTATGGAGATGAAGATTTCATTTTTCAGCACGACCTGGCACCTTCTCACAGTGCCAAAACCACTGGTAAATGGTTTACTGACCATGGTATTACTGTGCTCAATTGGCCTGCCAACTCTCCTGACCTGAACCCCATAGAGAATCTGTGGGATATTGGGAAGAGAAAGTTGAGAGACGCAAGACCCAACACTCTGGATGAGCTTAAGGCCGCTATCGAAGCATCCTGGGCCTCCATAACACCTCAGCAGTGCCACAGGCTGATTGCCTCCATGCCATGCCGCATTGAAGCAGTCATTTCTGCAAAAGGATTCGCGACCAAGTATTGAGTGCATAACTGAACATAATTATTTGAAGGTTGACTTTTTTTGTATTAAAAACACTTTTCTTTTATTGGTCGGATGAAATATGCTAATCTTTTTTGATAGGAAATTTGGGTTTTCATGAGCTGTATGCCAAAATCATCAATATTAAAACAATAAAAGGCTTGAACTACTGCAGTTGGTGTGTAATGAATGTAAACTATATGAAAGTCTAATGTTTATCAGTACATTACAGAAAATAATGAACTTTATCACAATATGCTAATTTTTTTAGAAGGACCTGTATTTTATCCCTGTTTGATTAGGTTATTTATAATACATTGTATTTCTTTGTTTCTGGGTGAAAAGGGGTCGTGGACAGGGAGCAGCCAATGTAAGTAGTGGGAGGAGCCATGTGTGGGTAGTGGGAGGGGCTAGGAACAGGGCATAGGGGCCCAATTCAGATTTTTGTTATGGGGCCAATTTTTGCTATGTACAACTACTGTGTAGTATGAAAAGACACTTATTGGAGTGCACCTCAAATAACAAGAACAAGGAAGGTCCTAATCACCATGTCTCATGCATGTCCCTATTACAGATGAATGTTAAATAAAGAATATAAAAACCCCAACCACACCAGTGTCAACTAGTGTTGAGCGCGAATATTCGAATTGCGAATTTTTTTCTCGAATATCTCAATTTCGAGATTTCGAGAATATTTAGAATATCGTTCTATATATTCGCAAAATCGAATATTCGTTGTTTTATTTTTTAATTGTTATATTTTTTTCTTTCCCACTTCCCGAAAGTTGTTCTTACCTGTCCTTTGGATTCCTGGCTGCTCCAGTCAGTGCCCGTTGCCGCTTCTGCCGACTTCCGTGCTCATGGAGCGTCCCCATCACCATGGGAACGTCTTCATATACTAGAATGTACTGTCGGATTTGAGAATTACGTTGAAATCGCAATTCGATTAATTCAAGTTATAATAATCGAATTGCGATTTCAACTTAACACTGCTATATTCCATATTCGTTAATTCTAGCCTATTAGGCTAGAATTAACGAATATGGAATAAAGCAGTAAGTTGAAATCGCAATTCGATTATTATAGCTTGAATTAATCGGATTGCGATTTCAACTTAACACTGCTATATTCCATATTAGATCAATTACAATCTATATGGGTATTTTACAAAATTTCGTAATATTGCTCTAACTTCGTCTTTTAGAAGATTCGTAATATTGCTCTAACTTCGTCTTTTAGAATATTCGTAATATTGCTCTAACTTCGTCTTTTAGAATATTACGAATATTCTAAAAGACAAAGTTAGAGCAATATTAAGAATATACGTAAAAAGTTGAAATCGCAATGCGATTAATATAACTCGAAGTAATCGCATGTCGATTTCAACTTAGCACTGCTATATTCCATATTAGGCTAGAATTAACGAATATGGAATATAGCAGTGTCAAGTTGAAATCGCAATTCGATTATTATAACTTGAATTAATCGGATTGCAATTTCAACTTGACACTGCTATATTCCATATTCGTTAATTCTAGCCTAATATGGAATATAGCAGTGCTAAGTTGAAATCGCCATGCGATTACTTCGAGTTATATTAATCGCATTGCGATTTCAACTTTTTACGTATATTCTTAATATTGCTCTAACTTTGTCTTTTAGAATATTCGTAATATTCTAAAAGACGAAATTAGAGCAATATTACGAATATTCTAAAAGATGAAGTAAGAGCAATATTACGAATATTCTAAAAGACGAAGTTAGAGCAATGTTACGAAATTTCGTAAAATACACATAGATTGTAATTTAGCTAATATACTGCTATAGTAATTTTTTTAATAGTGTACATATTTTACAAAACTTAAGTTCAGAAGAGGCAAAAAAATAGAGAAAAAAAAAAGGATTATAGCACTATATTAGCTAAATTACAATCTATATGTGTATTTTACGAAATTTCGTAATATTGCTCTAACTTCGTCTTTTAGAATATTCGTAATATTCTAAAAGACGAAGTTAGAGCAATATTACGAAATTTTGTAAAATACACATATTAGCCTAGCCATAGTCAATTAGTCATAGGAACGTTGCCTTATACTATCAAAGGAAAAATCGCAATACGCGATTAATTAAATCGCATATTATTCGTGATCATTGGAATAATTACGAATATTCGATTTCGACGAATATAACACGAATATTCAATCGAATATTCGCGAAATATTGTGAAATCGAATATGGCACCTCCCGCTCATCACTAGTGTCAACTCATTAGGTGTGCAACAAAAATGGCGACGAGGATAGGATTGAGTGACAATTCATAGGAGATACAGAGCAGAATTCACTCAATAAGAGATAGAAAAGAACCGACTGTAAAGTGAAGCCATCTCAGTGATATCCTGGGAGTGTCCCCTCAGTGAGATCCTGGGAGTGTCCCCTCAGTGAGGTCCTGGGAGTGTCCCCTCAGTGAGGTCCTGGGAGTGTCCCCTCAGTGAGGTCCTGGGAATGTCACCTCAGTGAGGTCCTGGGAGTGTTGCCTGAACAGCAGACTGACAATGGATGTGGAGAACTGCATTAATGAAACTAGTGAGTGTAACACCCCAGAGTGGTGTTGCCACTCCTGCATCCTGCTACTATCTTTATTTGTCTAACAAAGCGTCATCTTATGTATTGTTGTCCAGGTCCTATATACTGTGCATTCCTAATCTGTTTGCAGCTGTTATGTTCATGTAATGTTCCTGGTTTACCAGCAGGTGGCAGCAAACACGGCAGAGCTGTACTTAGATAGAATGGAGCTTTCCATTCCATTCTAAGCCCCCTCTGGAGAGACGTGGGCTTGTCCTACTTCCTGCAGAAAGGGTGGGGACCAGTCAGTTCCAGTTTAGGCCTTTCCTAGACAGGGGAAGGGTGTGCAGGGGCACATCTCTGCTGGACATGCTTATGCCAGCCAGAGACCCCTAAGCTCTGCTGGCCATGGAGGCCAAAGTTTAAAGCCTCAGGAGCCAGGAGG
Source organism: Bufo gargarizans (assembly GCF_014858855.1). Classification (NCBI taxonomy): domain Eukaryota; kingdom Metazoa; phylum Chordata; class Amphibia; order Anura; family Bufonidae; genus Bufo; species Bufo gargarizans. Next base: position 618,670,238 of record NC_058082.1, on the reverse strand, counting down.
AAAGTTCCCTGGCATAACCTAGAGTCATACTACAGAGAAGAAGAGCAGCATACAGAAGAAGATGAGTTATATAGCCATGTATAGGATGTCTATGTATATATATATATTTTTTGATGTGAGGTCTATGGACAATCAGTGATTTATTGATTCTGCTTTATAGCATATACCCCTTCTTGGGTTAATCTCACTATCTGCTATGCAGTATTGGTTGTCTATGCACCATAATCATCTATACCTGTAGGCTATCCATGCTCATTCTCGTGTTGACATATATGGTTTCGCAATAGTGTATACCGCCCTATGTTTCTCTGTATACTGTTTACCATCCTGTCTTTTCCCCTATTTATTATATTTGAGAATAAAGTGATATTTTGATATATTATCTCCACTTGCTTTTTCGTTTAGAGTTATATAGCCAGCCTGTCAGTGCAGCAAAATCAGAGAGAAACAGAGGTATAGCAGAGTTGAGTTTGCATGCCAGTTTAATTCTAAAGCCTGCTGGAACCAAGACAAAGCCTGAAACTGTTTTGAGAAACGTTTATTCAAGTAAAGCTACCATTGAACTTCATCTCAAGGTCTGAACTCAAGTTATTTCTTCAAATCCCTCAATTATTCCCCCCTAGTTACTGCTTCGGAAGCCAAAGCCTGGGGTCCAGTCGTATCCAGGTAGGAGCACCGTTACACACATAAAGAGACATTTTAGGCCACAACATACCACTCTGCATTTCCCACACCTGGGATGCGTTATTGAGGGGGCCCTGGGGGGAGGCACCTGTTGTATGAGTCCTTGCTGCATTTAACATTTGATGAACTGGGTGCAGTTAGCAAATATATTAAAGTGCCAGGGGGAGCAAATCTCCAAAGCCAGAACCAGCAGGCACCTCCTGAATGCTATCAATATGCTGCTTGATGAAGTGGGAGAAACAGAGGATGAAGATGTTACCTGTCTGTTCCTCCAAAAGTGAAAACAGTTCATTACAGATCTGCATTCAGAGACAAAGGTGGGGGCACAGGTAAAATAAACTGAGACCCTGACAGATCAGACTCAATTGGAAGATTTAAAGGTACAGTACCTCGCTTTGCAAAAAGGATTCCAGGAATCTAGCAAGCTATTAGAAAAAGCTCTAGCTTTGAAGACATTAAGGCAAGCAAATCAAGAGGTGTCAGAAAAATACTCTCTGGTCTGGTCTGAACTTCACCACAGAAAATGTTGCCAGAAATGACAATACGGAAAGAATTTAAAATTAGTGGCCAAATTGGTGAAAGAGGTCAAAAAGACAAACTGTCTTATACAAATATCATGCACCAGATAGACACAGGACTGCAAAAAGGCTACAATGAATTAGAGGTGATTGAGGCAGTAAGCCCAGGCCTGATTATAAGAAATATGTTAGAGATGAAAAGTGACTTAACACTGCCACAGCTAAAGACCATTTTAAAAGGACACTATAAGGAGGAGAGCAACTTTGACTTATACCACCGGTTAATAAATGTATCTCAAGACAGAAAAGAATCTCCTCAAAATTATCTCGTCAGGACAATATAAGTAAAGGACAGACTTCTCTTTGCCTCTAGAGAAGTGGGAGCAGAGGAAAAATTTGAAACAGATTTGATTGAAAGGAAAATCATTAGGAACAGGACTGCTTAGTGAACACATTAAATTCCAACTGAAACCCTATTTGGATAATCACACTGTCACTAATGACGTATTAATAGAGAAAATGAATGAAGCTGCCAGTTTAGAACAAGAGAGGGAACAGAAATGAAAGAAGTGCTCTTCCAGCAAAATCAGCAAACTTAGCTAAATGCAGGCTTGTACCACACAACAAGGATTGTTTACAAAAGTAGAGTCATCTACAACTCAAGCTGCTCCACCTACACTAAAAACAAAGAAAGTACCACCTTCAGAAGACACAGAAGTGACAAACTGGGAGGAAACTGTAAAAGAACTGAGGAATGAGATGTCAGAATTGAAAAAGCTACTTAAGACTTCTCAAGAACCAAGGTTGGTTACATCCCAAGTATATTCCAGAAGTAAGCAGAATCAAATTTGTGAAGCCTGCAAGGCATCAGATCAAGGTCATACATGTCGCCATTGCTACAAATGTTGCAAAGAAGGACATTACGCTAGGGCAGGGATGGCCAACCTGAGGCTCTCCAGCTGTTGCAAAACTACAACTCCCATCATGCCCGGACAGCTATCAGCATACAGCAGGGCATGGTGGGAGTTGTAGTTTTACAACAGCTGGAGAGCCGCAGGTTGGCCATGCCTGCGCTAGGGGATGTTGTGCACCCAGATCTGCACAGTTAAAAGACAGGAAGTTGCTGGTGAGGGACAACCAGTAACCTGTGCCAAGCCTCAGTCCCAACCAAAGTGTCATCTTCAGGTATGGAAGCCAAAGAAAATCTGTTACACACTTATTTCCAAAATGTATGTGATCGCATCCAACAACTGGAGCTTCAAAAAAGCAATACACAGCAAGTCACTACTAGCAAGTGCACAACTAACTTACAGATTAGTGAAAGCGTATCAAGAGGCCAAAGAGAACTCATCAGTTTAATAGGAAAAAGATGTATGGTCCCATGTAAACTGAACGGTGTTCCTGTTCAGGCATTATGGGATACTGGAGCTCAAGCAAATATCACCAATGAAAGTTGGCGACAGCAGTACCTTCCTCAAACAGAAGTAAGGGCAGTGGAAGAATTACTAGGCTTTGAACCATTATGTGGGAGAGCAGTAAATAAGACTGAACTTCCTTTCATTGGATGGATCGAAGGAACTTTTCAACTGAACTCTGATAATGACAGCATAGAATTCCTGGTGCCTCTCCTAGTATCCAGTGACAACAACGTAACTGAAGAGCCAATAATTGGATATAATGTGATTGAGGAAGTCATCCTAAGAAAAAAAAACCTTCATCGTCCTTGGTGAGTACACTGGCTGCATCATTTTCACTGCCTACAAGAAAAGCAGAGATGGTGGTAAAAGCTGTCCAAGTGAGCCAAGCAGAAGCATTTTCTAAGGAGGTAAGAACTGGAGTAAGTCATACCATTATTCCAGCAGGTACTATAATGGGTGTCAAGTGTAGTGTGCATGTGGGACTGTAGTGTCCCACTAGGTATGGGTGGGCACTACACAAGGGTCAATTGGTGTGCGCGTTACTCCTATTCACAAGGAACAGAAATGTCATATTTAACTCTGCATTTAATGTATGTTTTAATGTGTTGTTATATGCAATGTACCCCTGTCTCATGCAGCAGCAGGCCTAGTTGGGTGTAGTTAGACATCCCAGACACTAGAGGGAGATAGGGAGCCCCTAGTATAAATGTCCAGGCCTAGACAGGGAAAAGTTAGTGCAGAGCCAGGAGTCTGAGAAGACACAGGTTAAGAAGCCTGCTCCTGACATGCCGCTGGATAGCCCTGGCTGCTAGTGATGTCCAGGAGGCTGTTGAGAAGCTCCAGCCTGCCTGAGAACAAGAGAGCCTAAGTTAGCTCTGAAGAGATACCCCAGTTGCAGGATTCAACCTCCTGGGAGAAACCGACAGTATCCACCTGATGGGAGGAGGCGTCCCAGGGTAAGCCAAGTGCCCCTGATAGGCAGAGGAACTTAGAAACCATTGCAAGTAGTATAATACCTGAGGAAGGAAGTAACCAAGGATAAAAGCCACCCTTTTAGGCATCCGGGCCTTGGGAGTTATCAAGCCAGAGTAGGAGTTCTAGAAAGGACAGTGTAAAATTACAACCTGCTGCTGAGTGCTTGTGGAATTTACCCTCAGTGTAACTTGCATGACTATTGCCTGCCATATTTGTGAATGAGCCCCTTCTGTGGAACTGTAATACAGAGACTATACTACTCCCTGCTGTACAAAGTTGGATTGTCCAGTAAAGTTTATGTTTGGTTCACTGCATACTTGTGTACCTTCATCATTCCAACCACCAACCGGCGTGCCACCGGCCAAAGGCACTGGCGTCACGAATACCACAGGGACCTTGCCCCAGGCACACAAAATACCTGTAACATCCAGGGCACCTCAACTACCATCAGGCCTGGTCCCTATCTACAGAGCGTGCCCCAGAGGAACTGTGTCTACCACTCCTTCACTGCCACGCGCCTGCCCAGGGTTCCGCAAATATAGTGAGTACCCTCGATTGCCCATAACTGTGACCTCACTTCGTCTATACCCTGCAGGTCTGGCGTGTTGCATAAATTGGCGTCACGAACAGGATCCAAATATTCCTGCGCCATTGCGGATACAAAAACTGTGTGCTGAAAATTGTCTTAAAGTGACATGCCCCAATTGTTTTATTGAAAATTGCTGGGCCAAAGTGAACTGTAATAACTGCGGTGTGAAGATTGTGCTATATGGACTGTTTTCTGCTTATTTGAGTCACCGCTTGCTGTCAGTGAATAGACAGCCATATTGCCCATTTAACCTGATTGGATTACAAGTGCGCCTCGTGGAGCTGTTTGGCGCGAAAAAGAGGACTTTGGCGCGAAAAGAATCAGGCGGAGCCATCGCCCAGCCAACCAGGAAGAAGAACCCCGCCTACCTGAGTCCCGGAGCTACGAGAAGCCGCGCCTACCTGCTGACGCGGTACGCAAGACGTCCGACACCCGTAGCTGCGTATCTCGCGAGACTTGGAGCGAGCACCACCGGAGTGAGTACCAACTTTAATAACTTTTGCCGGTTTCTCCGCTTACCTGTCCGGAAGCTTCCCGACCCCTGCCAAGGTACCGGAGGGATCCCCGCTAGTAGTAAAGACTTGTCTGAAAAAAAAATTAAAGTTACTGCCATAGCCCGGTCCGCTCCGCTCCATTTAAAGGGCCATACCCACCTAGCAACGCCATGTCCGCGGTTGAGGAAATCGCACAGGCAGCCCCAGTCGTGCCTGCCGAAGTACCCGCAGCCAACTCTGGGGCCCCTGTCGCCGCGGCACCGCCAAGCCTGATGCCGCTAACCATGCCGTACTATTTCGGGGCCCCCTGGTTCCCACGTTATTCAGGGGAAGCCCACAAATTAAAAGACTTTAGGGAACAAATACTGGCTCTGTTCCGGCTTTATCCCATCAATGCTGAGCAGCAAATGGAGATCCTCTTAGCTCAATTAGAAGGGGCCGCCCGCAGGGAAGTAATGTCATGGCCCCGTTCTGAGAAAAATAGCCTGGAACAGATCTTTGAACGTTTGGGCACCACGTTTGAAGCCAGAACGGTGTCAGAAGTTAAAATGCGTTTCTTCAGCAGAAAGCAGCAGCCTGGAGAGTCGCTCCGTGATTTTGCCCTGTCCTTACAGGAGACGCTGAGAGCTGTAGTCCAAGTGGATCCTAAAGAAGCTGAGGACCAGGACCGGACTCTTAGAGAGCAATTCATTGCAGGCATAAGTACTGAACATTTAAAGGGCCAGCTACGGATGTTGTCAGCTCAACACCCTCACTGTACATTCTTGGATTTTAAAGAATTGGCCATCAGCATACTAGGCCAGAACCCTGCTCCAGGGCCAGCAACCTTCCCTGAACCCCAGGCTTGTCAGCCAAAGACTGTTAATGTGGGGTCTGCAGGAGTCTGTCAAGCCACCCAAGCTCCGGTCACGGATGTGGTGGCCGCATTAATGGAGCAGGTGAACCATCTTACTCTAAGCTTAGAGAAGGTGTGCAAGAAAATAGAGGAGTGGGAGAGACCATTGTTACTAGAAGATGAAGGTCCTTTTCCTCCAAGGCTCCCACCTGCATATGGAGATGTATATCCAAAAGAGCCTGATGGGCGACCGAAGTACCGGCCCAGAAGCAGGAAACAGCCTGTCTGCCACCACTGCAAGAAATATGGACATACTGAATCAATGTGCTGGCAGTTACAACGGGCAACCCCTGAGGCAGAGGACCGCCCCTCGGGAGGTAGGACAGTAGGTCCAAAGGATCCAAGCTGGATGCCTAAGTATGTAGGATCCCGTCCGAAAATTTATATATGTATCAACGGGATACCCTTTGAAGCCCTGTTGGACACTGGGTCACAGGTCACCACCATTCAACGGCCTGCCTTCGACAAGTTCTGGGATCCAAGTCTCCTCACCCAGCCACCAGAGTCCTGGCTAGATATCATCGCTAGCAACGGTAAGCCAGTGAAAGTGCATGGGTATTGGGAACCTACTCTTCAGGTGGGAGAAGCCACCCTGCCACAGCAAGGCGTGATTGTGGTACAAGCCGGAGGTAAAGGAGGACACCCTGTGATCTTAGGGACTAATGTTCTTAAAAATTGTTACTCCGAAGTGCTTGAAGCCTTGAATCAAACCATATCATCCGCCTCACCTGCTTCCAGAAGAGTTATTCAGAAAACTATTAGTGTGCTGTGCGCTCAACAAAGGTTCGCCAACAAGAAAGGAGAAATTTGCACTGTCCGGATCCGGGATAACCGGCCGGTGATTTTGCCTCCAAATTCCCAGATCATCCTGTGGTGCCGTGCTGTATTAGGGATCCAGGGCCAGGACTACCAAGCCCTAGTGGAACCTATTCCTATTAAGGATCATCCTTTCGTACGGACAGCCAAGAGCATGGTGACCGTGTCTCAAGGTAAAGTGCCTGTTCGTTTAATTAACTTTGGTGATCATCCCGTTACTCTCCTTAAGCATTGCCCCGTTGCTCAGCTTTTCCAAGTGTCTTTCCAGGATGTGATCCGTCTGCCTGCCACGGAGGCGTTCCAGACCACATAGAGCAGCAGCACCCCAACGGCATCCTGGTGGGAAGAACTACATGTGGGGAACGAATCCACCCCAAAGGAGCATGTTGAGGAGTGAGGACTTTCCTGCTGAGATGTCCGCGCCTGATTTATTAAACATGAATATGACTGGTGTTGAGCAAGAGGACGCTCCACCGGCCTACTCTCCGGGACCGGAGAGACCCGCCTGCCCGCCACCGAGGACGCAACCGGAGACCTATTATGGCTCCTGGAGAGACTTCTTCCAGCCCTCGTTCAAGTGGTCAGCTCTAATGGCAGAGATCCGGGAGGCCGCAATAAAGAAGACGACTAAAACCAAAGTTTACTACGAAGAACTGGCAAAGACCGTTCACGAGTGCCACACCGACACACAACCCCGCCTGGAAAGGAGAAGGGGGTTGGTTGTGGCCTTTGACAAGGACCGAGGCTTCGGTTTCATTAAAGACTACCTGACTGGACGAGACTTATATGTCAACAGGAGGTCCGTCAAGCGGAGTTACCTCCCAGAACGTCTACACAACCTCCGCGAGGGAGAGGAGGTTGAATTTACCCCTGCTGAGGGCCTGCGAGGCCCCTACGCCACTGCCGTGTCCCATCCTAAGAAGAAGACAGAGGACTGGGACTTTGATGAGGACTACTCTGGCTGCGAGCGTGAGTCTGTGCGCTCTCCGGAGGACAACCCTGGCTGCGAGCGTGAATCTGAATGCTCTCCAGGACCGGCCCATCACGCCTTCCAAGAACAGGGCTCTTTCATTGGCCCAAATGTGTTCTGGCAGCCGACAGTGGTAGAGAAGAGGGTTAGCCCCTGGCCCTCACCTGAGTTGCCTCGCAGGGAGAAAACTGTCCGTGAGCTTCAGGATGCAGAGAGATTCAGAGCTGCCCTGGAGAATATCCGCAGAGGGAGGAAAGCGGACGCCTCACCTGAGCCTGCAGCGGCTGCGCAGGACGAACCACCCACCGCCCAAGTGCCGACAACAACAGCGGAGACCAGCGATCCCGACTCCGAAAGCCTGGACGACCAGATCGTGCGGCTGGAGCTGAAATTGCGGGAGCTACGCCAGACTGCCTCCGCCAGGATACGGACTCCACCTGGCCTACAACGTAAGGACTCGGACGTCTCCGGGTCTAAGGTGAGAGTACCTGTCCCTGTCAATCGTCCCTCCTTAGTGCCGGCACCTGCGGTGGGATCCTCTTACGCTGTGCACCGGCGCACAGAGCCAGTCGTTCCAGAACCCACCGGACCGCTTGCAGCAGCGGTACCCAGGCCAGTGCAGCAGCCCACATTTGTTATGCCTGCTCCGGTGAGGTCAGCGACTTTGATTACCCTTAGGCCTATGGGGCCTATACCTATTAGGGGTCCATTTAATGTTACAGTTGCCCCCCAATACTGTGTTGTGGGCACATCCATCGATTGAACCTCAGTACAGGCCCAATATACAAATGGAGCCAGGGAGCACCACTGAAATGCAAAGTGAATATGACATGCCCCTGTGAATTGGCCTGCTAGGCCCTTGATGTGTGCTTTATTTTGCCAAGGGATCCTAAAGAAGACTTAACCCTTTCAGGACAGGAGTCCTTCGTTGTTTTGGCCCTCTGTTGCTGCTGCCAGTTACCCACGGCTCAGTGGAGGCGGTGAGCCACTGAAATACCACGTGCAGCAAGACCATCTTGTTTACAGGACCTCCTGCCTGCTTTCTCAGAGTGAAAACCCAGTTGTGCCTGTTTCCATGTTGCACCTCTTAACCCTTTAACCCCCTTTTCAGGTTGATTAAGGGTATTACAGCACTTGTGTTATATATGCCATTTGAATGATGTGGACTATTTTATGTGCTGCTATTTCATTATGCAACTGGAATTTAAAAGAATTGGGCCCAGGGATAGACTCAAAAGCACATGAGCCTCTGAGATTTTGCTACTGTTTTAAAGTATTGTGCCCAGAGATAGACTCCACCCCGTGCGAGCCTCTGTGATGCTTGCTATGATTTCTCAAGGTTCTATATCTCTACTTAGCTGTGGAATGAACGAAAAGAAAAGAACCTGGGTACGGACTCATTTTAAATGCTTTGAGCCTCCAAGAGCTGTTATTTAATGTTTTACATTTTCCATGGACTACAACTGTTCTAACATGGACAATTTGCACTTAAAAAGTATTATATGGACTATCCTGGTATTTACTGTTACGCTGTGCCAGGTCAGCGCCCCTGTTCCCATTGTTTTATCCTGAGAGAAGAGAACGACGCCCCTTTTCACCATTACTTGCTCCTATTCCAGTGGAACTGCCTAATATATGTATACATATAATGTATATTTTGCAAATGTAGATGTGTTTTCCTGCTTTGCTTTATTGTCCTCATTACAGGTGCAGTATCCAGCTGTGCAGGGACCCTCCATGTTGCGCCGAGGACGGGCAACGTTATAGCGTGGGGGTATGTAGTGTCCCACTAGGTATGGGTGGGCACTACACAAGGGTCAATTGGTGTGCGCGTTACTCCTATTCACAAGGAACAGAAATGTCATATTTAACTCTGCATTTAATGTATGTTTTAATGTGTTGTTATATGCAATGTACCCCTGTCTCATGCAGCAGCAGGCCTAGTTGGGTGTAGTTAGACATCCCAGACACTAGAGGGAGATAGGGAGCCCCTAGTATAAATGTCCAGGCCTAGACAGGGAAAAGTTAGTGCAGAGCCAGGAGTCTGAGAAGACACAGGTTAAGAAGCCTGCTCCTGACATGCAGCTGGATAGCCCTGGCTGCTAGTGATGTCCAGGAGGCTGTTGAGAAGCTCCAGCCTGCCTGAGAACAAGAGAGCCTAAGTTAGCTCTGAAGAGATACCCCAGTTGCAGGATTCAACCTCCTGGGAGAAACCGACAGTATCCACCTGATGGGAGGAGGCGTCCCAGGGTAAGCCAAGTGCCCCTGATAGGCAGAGGAACTTAGAAACCATTGCAAGTAGTATAATACCTGAGGAAGGAAGTAACCAAGGATAAAAGCCACCCTTTTAGGCATCCGGGCCTTGGGAGTTATCAAGCCAGAGTAGGAGTTCTAGAAAGGACAGTGTAAAATTACAACCTGCTGCTGAGTGCTTGTGGAATTTACCCTCAGTGTAACTTGCATGACTATTGCCTGCCATATTTGTGAATGAGCCCCTTCTGTGGAACTGTAATACAGAGACTATACTACTCCCTGCTGTACAAAGTTGGATTGTCCAGTAAAGTTTATGTTTGGTTCACTGCATACTTGTGTACCTTCATCATTCCAACCACCAACCGGCGTGCCACCGGCCAAAGGCACTGGCGTCACGAATACCACAGGGACCTTGCCCCAGGCACACAAAATACCTGTAACATCCAGGGCACCTCAACTACCATCAGGCCTGGTCCCTATCTACAGAGCGTGCCCCAGAGGAACTGTGTCTACCACTCCTTCACTGCCACGCGCCTGCCCAGGGTTCCGCAAATATAGTGAGTACCCTCGATTGCCCATAACTGTGACCTCACTTCGTCTATACCCTGCAGGTCTGGCGTGTTGCAGGACCTCATCAGAAGAACCAGAAAAAGCTTTCCGTGCCAAGTAACACTGCACAGTTACCAGAGGGAATATATACAGATGAGACTATTGTGATTGTACCTTATGACAACTATGCTCAGGTACCATTCCAGTAATGAACCCCACTAAACATGATATTGTACTGGATCCGAAAACTGCGTTGGGTCACATGGAAACAGTTAAAGCAGTATACTCAGATTGTATAAAATCTATTTGGGTTTCTTCTTTGACTACAATCATTCAAACATTGGAAAATGTTGATAAACCAGAGAGTGAAGTGTCTTCAGTTTTAGAGGAATGGGATCCTCGGTTCCTATAGATCATCTTGATGCAGAAGAACAGCGCATAGTAAAGCGGATGTTAAAAGGAAAATGTCATGCATTCTCCAGGGATGAGTCTGATGTTGGATGTATTCCATCACTCCAATTAAAGATTAATCTAAAAGATGCCACCCCTGTTACAAAGTCATATACTGCTGTGCCTGAACCACTTCATAAAGAGGTGAAAGAGTATCTACAAGACCTGATAAATAGGGGATGGATTAGGAAATCAAAATCATCCTATTCTTCTCCTATAGTATGTGTAAGAAAATGAGACTGCAGTCTGAGACTCTGCTGTGACTATAGAGAACTAAACCAGAAGTCAGTTCCTGACTGTCATCCTATACCTAGAATCCAAGATATGATGAAAAGCTTGTCAGGAAGTTCTTGGTTTTCTGTGCTTGTGCAGTGTCCCACTCAGTGATGGTTGTGCTGCCCTGTGTAACTTTAGTATGCCTATCTAATGTATTTTTGTATATCGCTGTAATTCCTCATAACAGGCTGTTAGTGTCATTACCTTTATTCACCCCTAGGTGGTGCTGGCAGGGTGTGCCAAGGCAGAGAGAGAAGGAAGGAAGTTAGCTGGGAGAAGGGATGAAGTTGATTGAGGTATGGAACAGTATAAGTCCAGTATGTAGCTGCCACTTTAGCCCCTTGGCTATGGCCAAACCGAGGGAGTGTGGACAAATTCCTTACAGCTACTTACGGTAGCACAGACCAGAGAGTGAATGCATGGATATAGAGAAAGTGTAGTGGAGATAGAAGCAGCATTAGCTTATGTACTCCACAGCACCAGTGACCAGGAGAAGCCTAAAAGCACCTGGACATAGCCAGGCGACTAGGTGCAAAGTTGTCTATTACCACATGCCTCTATGGGCATGGTGGACCAGAGTTTAGGAGATCATCCTGTACAAATAATGGAGCAGAGAATTTTGCCTGCTGTTAGGGAAACCGCCCTGTGGATTGCTAATCACAAGTAAGAAGTTAATATATCCAGTACCTGGCTGCTAGAGTGTGAACATAGTGTATACAGATATAAGAAGGAATCTCTCCCACCTGTTAGAAAGGAAACTCTGCAAGCTACATTTGCCAAGCCTGTTACAAGGATTACAGCTGAGCCAATATTTGGGTTATTACTTTTGCCATATAGATGAACTATACTGACTACTCTAAGACAATTGATCAAGTAAAAGTTCTGTTGTTCACAACCATTGACTCCTCATCCCTTCTACCACCTTCCTTTGCATGTACGGTGCTGGCATCACAAACAGTAGGGACCCTGCCTTCACTGCATCTTAAACCATTCCATCAAGGGCACCTCAACCACCATCTGGCAGGAGTCCCTGGGCAACAGAGTGTGCCCCGAAGGAACTGGTGCTGTCCTTCCAATCACTGCACATTGGCCCAGGGAGCTCTACAGAACAGTGAGTAAACAACTACTACCCCCATCGGCCCACCAACATTCACATATTGCCCCTGCAGCCCGGTCGCTGCACTTGATCAAGAGAAAGCCTACCACCAAGGATTTATAGAAGAATCCAGTAGGCCTTTGACAGCCTTCATAACACCTTGGGGATTATATGAATGGATCTGTATTCCTTTTGGACTCAGTTCAGCTCCTGTAGAATTTTAGAGCTGCATGGAAGAATGCTTGGAAGGCCTGAGACATAGTATCTGTTAACTATATCTTGATGACAACCTGGTTCACAGTAGGTCTTTCACTGAACATATGGAACATGTATGTACTATTCTTCGGCGCTATCTACAGCATGGAATCAAGCTAACAACAAAAAAATGTGAGCTGTTCAAAAGACAAGTCCGTTTCCTAGGTAAGATTGTCTCTGGTGATGGCTATACTTTGGATCCAGCAGAAATTGCACCAGTAATGGCTTTGAAAAACAAACCTCCATCTATAGTGGGAGAGCTTAGACTAGGTTTTCTGTCCTACTACTGGACATATATTCAGAATTTCTCCTGGATTGCCGCTCCACTGTATGATCTACTGTCTGCAGGGCCAAGTTCACCATCAACCAAAGAAAAGAAAGCAAAAATAGATAGGTGTAAACAGAAGGACAAAAGTCAACTTCCTGCATGTCAGCCCATCAAATGGACTGCCCATCATCAAGAAATACTAGAGACTAATTGATTTGTTAGTTAAGCCATCAGTGATGGGGTATCCAGACTTTTAATAACTCATTTATACTGCACTGTGATGCTTCTCAGGAAGGACTTGGTACTGTCCTATATCAAAGGCAAAATAGCAAGTTGAGAGTTATCGGTTATGGCTCTAGAACTCTTACTGCAGAAGAGAAAAACTACCAGTAGCACTCTGGGGAACTTGAGTTTTTGGCAATGAAATGGGCAATATGTGACTGTTTTGAGACTACTTGTACTATAGTTCATCATTTGTGGTATATACAGACAACAATCCACTTACCTATGTTCTCACTACAGCAAAATTAAATGCGACTGGCCATAGGTTTTAGCATAAAATACCATCCAGGGAAAGCAATGCTGATGGATTGTCTAGAATGCCACTAGATCCTGACCAGTACATGAAGGAATGTTCCCAAGAAATCAGCATGGAAGCTATTGGTAGCACTATGCAAGCAGGTTAAATAGAAAAGAAGGAACATATGCCATGATGGGGTCCTGTAACTGTAGAAAGTGCAGCTTGGGAAGCTGAACAAAGCCCCATAGCAAGCGCTAACCAGCTCCCAAAAGAAACAATCAGAAAAGCACAAGAAGAAGACAAGATCATTGGGAGACTGCTACACTACAAACATCAAAATAGATTTCCAGCGAAGAAGGAGAGAAAAACAGAACCACCAGCTTTAACTGCTCTATTCAGAGAATGGCCTAAATTATACCTCAACTCAGATGGTATTATTTATAGGAAGACTAGCCATAACTTATAATTGGTCCTGCCAAAAGTCTACCACAGGACAGTATTCAAAGAACTCCATGAACAAATGGGACACTTGGGAGTGGAAAGAACTGTCAATCTTGTCAGAGAACGCTTCTTCTGGCCATACATGCAGAAGGATATTGAGCATCATGTCACCAGAGAATTCAGGTGTTTAAAAAATAAACGTCCCAATAAACCAGCCAGAGCACCATTGAACAACATTGTCTCCACTTATCCTTTTGAACTGGTATCCATTGGTTTTTTGCATATGGAAAAGTGCAAAGGAGGATATGAGTACATCCTTGTTGTAACTGATCATTTTACAAGATTTGCACAGGCATATGCTACCACAAACAAGTCTGGTAAGGCTCAAGCAGACAAAATATTTAATGATTTTGCTTTAAAGGTTGGCTTTCCAACAAAATTACACCATGATCTGGGAAAGAGAATTTGAGAATCAGTTATTTGCAAGACTTGGAAAATTCTTCAGAATTCTCATACAACTTCTTATCACTCAGAGGGTAATGGATAGGTTGAACGTTTCAATCGTACATTGTTGTCAATGTTGAGGACTCTTACAGAAGAATAAAAGCAAGACTGGAAGAACTCTTTGTCAGAAGTTGTCCACGCTTACAATTCTACAAAAAGTGAGGCAACAGGATATTCACCTTTCTACCTATTGTATGGTCGATCACCAAGACTTCCAAATGACATAATGTTAGACACCCCAGTTTCAGAGAAGTACAAAACTTATGCAGATTATGTTACTGTCTGGAAAAAAAGAATGGCAGAAGCTTATAAAAAAGCTTCAGAAACAGCAAAGATGTCATCAGGTAAAAGCAAGAAATACTTTGACCAGAAAAGTCATGGCGCTGAACTTAAATGAGTCGAGTTCTAGTGACGAAGTTAAATGAGAAAGGGGGACCAGGAAAACTTCGCTCCTGTGGGGAAGATAAGGTTTATGTTGTTGTGAAAAGAAAACATGAAAACAGTCCAGGTATTGTAGTAGCAATGCTTAACATTGGAACTTCTAGGTCTCATAGCTAGCAATGTACCTAGAAGTAACTTGTGACATTTTATAAGAACATGTGTCACAATGAGGCATTGACCTCTATTGGAGTTATAACCACCACTTGATTGTTCTCAATTACTAAAGTGCTGTGAGATTGAGAAACAGCTCCCATTGTTTGAACAATGTTTGTGTGTGGATTAAATTAAATGTTCTGGACTGACATTCTGCTGTTTGGCCACAAGATGCTGCTGTTTCCTAGGCACAGCTGACTGACTGCATATACATTTCCATATTCATAAGAGGTGTGGTTTTCTCAGAGCATGGAGAAGGAGCAGCCATCTTAGAATCGAGCTGAGAGCTGAGGAGCAGTGTGTGAGCAGAGAAGCTAAGGGATCCAGGAGTGAGAGGATCTCCTCTATGACCACAGCTGCAGCTGACTGAAGCTGATCATTGTCCAAGACTCAGATCCTGTCCGGGGAAAGGAAGATTGTTTTCAGGAAGGCTGACAAGAGCTAAGGAACAAGCTGCATACCCTGTGAGACCTCATGTTTGCTGGAGAGACTGGTTGTTCGGTTTAGAGACATCAGTGGATAAAGAGCAGACCCAGGTTGGTAAGATCGTGCACACATCACACTGCAGTGTTGGCGCCTAGAGACTTAGACCAGGCCTGTAGCTAGATAGTTAGGGTCTCTACTTTGTGTCAGGCCTAAAGTGTTGCTACTGTACTACAAGGACTCCATTACTAAAAGGGACATTGCACATTTGGGAGCTGATAAACACAAACTCTATTCAGTTCAGTGTTTTGCTCAGGAGAAATAATCAGGCATGTGCTACCGGACTATTTATGGGAGGGGGAATAATAATAACACGGTAAGATTGTGAACTGTTGTGTTGCACC
This sequence comes from Bufo gargarizans, assembly GCF_014858855.1. Lineage (NCBI taxonomy): Eukaryota > Metazoa > Chordata > Amphibia > Anura > Bufonidae > Bufo > Bufo gargarizans. Next base: position 618,654,846 of record NC_058082.1, on the reverse strand, counting down.
GCAGGCCAGCCCGTACTAAGCATCCAACTAATCGTTCATGTTTGTTTCAGGGTAATAATAGGTACGGCGAGGCAGTTTTAGTTGTGCCCTCCAGTAGGAAAATTACCGCTAAATTTGGCATCCATCAAGGGGCGCCGTGCTATGTGCAGCGGGCCACTGGTGACATGGGGTCTCTTCTACAGGTGTTTTGAGAGTTTTTTTGAGTTTTTGTTGTGACGCCAGTTGCATTGCAGCAACGAGGAACTATGTCCCCCTATGTTGAAGGTGATAGTGGAACCCAGGTGTAGGAATGCCAGAGTCGTATGAGGGCTACCTAAAGTGTCCCTTAGGTGTGGCTTTAGCACTTGTCACGGTGCTCCTACCTGGATATCCTGGAACCCCAGGCGTAGTCCGAAGCAGTGCAAATAGGGTTGCGGATGAAGTGGGTGAAGGAAGGAATTGAGTCCAGACTTGTATTGAAGTAGTTAACAGCTTTACTTAAATAAACATTCATCAAAACAGTCTCCAAACTCTGTATTGGTTACCAGCAGGCTTGGCATGAAGTTCTGGCAGGCAAACACTTTCAGCTCTGCTACATCTGAACTCTTTCAGCTCTGCTATGTTGGCTGGATTAAATAGGCTGTAGGCTGCAACATCTCTCTTTGTCTGACTCTATCTTTATCCTTAGCTTGTCTAGGGAACCTTTCCTCCTGGCTTCTGAGGCGTGTAGCTTGGGCCTCTATGCCCAGCAGAGCAGACAGTGCTCTGCTGGCTGGAACACAGCCATTCCCTTGCTGGGGGTAAGCTAGACTGACTAGAAACTAACATAACCCCTCCTTCTCTAGAGAGGGGGGACTAGAATAAAAGAAGAATTCCATTCTAGGTAACTCAGCTCTGGCAGAAGTGCTGCTATCCGCTAGTGAACCAGGCACACTATATGTCAAACCATTACCAAAATCATAAATACATTTACACATTGTGCAGGACCTGGTATAAATTCACATGATGTTACAGGGTACACCTTTAAGGATAGTGGAGGGGTAAACAGAGTGGTAATGCCCCCTTGCAAGGTGTTACATGTGCAACACAGGGGTCTCAGCCTTTGGGCTGGGCCTATGTAAACTTATTTTATTATCACGTTAGTAAAATTCCTTTTTGCAAAACCTGGTGTCAGAGTTGCTTTCCTTGTTTGTGACTTCGCTGTATCCTGGGGCGCCCACCCCAATACACGGCTTACAGTGCCTTAATACAATCCACATCATTTTGGAAATGTGGAATGTCGAGGACGACATTAATTTAGTGAGGAAGAATGTGAGATATGTAAAGAGAATGATCCACCCCGTACATTTTTTTATGTTAACAAGTGCCAGAATAGCAATATACAGGTCCTGTAATATGACATTAGAGTGGGACCATCTACCTCAGGGGAGTGTTTCCTTTGGGACACTTATTGGAGTGCACCTCAGATAACAAGAAGAAGGGAGGTCCAAATCTCCATGTCTGATGCATGTCCTTAAGGGTCCATTCACACGTCCGTAGAATGGGTCCGGGTCCGTTCTGCAACGTTGCGGAACTAATCTGGACCCATTCATCCTCTATGGGGCCGGAAGAGATGCGGACAGCACACAGTGTGCTGTCCGCATCCCTCTTTTCCGGAGTGCAGCCCCGTTCTTCCGGTCCGCGTCTCTCGAAAAAAATAGAACATGTTCTATTCTTGTCCACAATTGCGGACAAGAATAGGCAGTTCTATGGTGGTGCCGGCCGGGTGTATTGCGGATCCACAATACACCACGAACGTTTGAATGGACCCTTATTATTGCAGGTACACTGATTATTGCTGCAGCCATGTTGTTGTTGTATTTTCATATTTTGGTGCTCAGTATATGTTGATGCAGTCACTGATTTAAGTAATCACTGAGGATTTAATGGTAATGTACAACTACTATGTAATATGAAAAGACACTTATTGGAGTGCACCGCAGATAACAAGAACAATGGAGGTCCTAATCTCCATGTCCCTTACTATTGCAGATGAATGTTAAAGGGGTTGTCTGGGTTCAGAGTTGAACCCGGACATATCCCCATTTTCTCCCAGGCAGCCCCCCTGACTTGAGCATCGGAGCAGTTCATGCTCCGATGCTCTCCTTTTCCCTGCTCAAAATCACGCAGGGCAAAGGCATTTTCTGGAGTTCCGGTGACGTACCGGGCTCCTCTTAGGGCTTTCAGCCAGAGGCTTCCGCCCAGCAGTGAGCCCGGTGATGTCATCGGCACTGATGGGCAGGCTTTAGCGCTGCCCTAGCCTGTAAAAAGGCTAGGGCAGCGCTAAAGCCCGCCCATCTGAGCCGGTGACGTCACCGGGTTCACTGCTGGGCAGAGGCCTCCGCCAGGCACTGTGTGTATTTGTAGATAAAAGAGCCTTTGCCCTGCGTGATCCAGTGCAGGGCAAAAGAGAGCATCGGAGCATGAAATGCTCCAATGTTAACATCAGGGGGGCTACCTGGGTGAAATTATGGGTATGTCCGGGTTCAGCTCTGAATCCAGACAACCCCTTCAAATAAAGAATATAAACCTCCCCAACCACACCAGTGTCAACCAATTAGGTGTGCAACATAATTATGATTTATTTATTTTTTTACCGCCATTTAGGGAAAATTGATTCATTACCACGAAGCACAAAAAAATTCGGCTTTGCGATTAATCACATTTTCCCTGAAATTCGGATTGATTCCTCGTCATCAGGTTTGATTCGCTCAACACTAATAATAATGTAAGGGCAGACTAGATGGACTAGGTAGTCCTCTGCCGTCAATCTTGTATGTTTCTATGTTAATGCAGCTCTGCTGCGACTCAACTATTTAGAAATGAACGGTTAATTTCCAATCGTGCATCAGCTCATGTAATAGGGCACTAAATTAACACTGCTACATCTGTACACAGACTAATGTACTGATAAAACACACTTAGGTCATCATTTTCATACAGCAATGCTGTGATCCACCCCAGGGTCTCCTGATGCCAGCTCTGCTTACAAAGGGGTCTGTTCTCATTCCAGTGAGGTGCTAATGGTTGCCTGTCATTGACTATAAGCATTAAGTCTATTGATTTTATCACCTTCATGTTAGTCTTGTGTGAGAAGCGTCACCTCCGTGTTATCTCATTAAGATAATGTACTAGGTTTGAAAACCAATGTTTAGAGTTTACAGCTCATTAACTTAAAGCCCTTGTAATAATGGTTTCTGAGCTGACCAATATTTCCCCTTCTCACGTGGAAACCTTCCTGCAGACTCCTCGGTTACTTTCTGGCTGACAAGTAAGTATTATGGCACAGTCTCATCAGTAGCTCCCCGTATAATCACCCCATTTCTAATTCCTCCAGATTGCTCCTCAATAATATTAAACAGGAAGCACAGCCAAACCCTTTAGATAGCTGCCGCCCAAACGCTCGTCCTACCGACAGCTATTCCACCTGCACCCCTTATCTCATACAGATGCAAGATTACTATGTATTCTGAATAGGCAGAGGGGGGAGAACAAAAGGATTGGACAGTTTGAAGGCCAACAGCCTGATCGTCGCCCCCCCCAACATCTACCATTGGGGTAAAGTTGGTCCTCTCCCCCAATACACATTAGACTGTCCTACCAAAATCACATTATTCTAATGTGTATGCCCAACTTCACTAAGCCTGAACATGATTGTCCACGTATTTAGATTTACCTTTTACTTATTATCTGTATGATTTCCAACGATCTGGGAGAATTTAATATTGAATCAAATTGTGGAAAACTACCGTGGAGTGCAAGATAGAGTCTGCTACATCTGTATTTACTCCGGAGATCAGCCACTCTCCCTGTATCCTATACTTTAAGTGACTGCCATTGATATTGGACCTAGTGGATGTCCATATGTCTGAGACACTTTACTTTAGTCTTGTTCCTCTCAGGAAAAGGAACAAGTTAGTCACCCAGCATTGTCACACATTGCATTGTGTGACTGTGGTAATGTAAAACATAATTTTACACAGTCAAATCACATTATTATGACCACTTCCTACTTTTGATGTCGGCAGTATAAGTCATAAAGAAAGTCACGAGTGGTGAGCAGGCTTGATGGGTATATAAGGTGTGTGATAGGCACGGGCGTGGCTAAAGGCTCATGATGTCAGACCCCATATAAGACCCCAGTTTTAGACCTCAAATCAGACCCCCATTAGACCTCCATGTTAAACCCCAACCCAATATCACACCTCAGATAAGACCACTATTAGACCTCCAGACCCCCATATCAGACCTCCATACCCCCATATCAGACCTCAGACCAGACCTCCATACCCCCATATCAGACCTCAGACCAGACCTCCATATCAGACCTCTGCAGACCCCCATCAGACCACTCCAGACCCCCAGTCAGACCTCCAGATCCCCCATTAGACCACTCCAGACCCCCATTAGACCTCTCCAGACCCCAGGCAGACCACTCCAGACACCCCATCAGACCACTCCAGACCCCCCGTCAGCCCTCCAGACCCCCCATTAGACCACTCCAGACCCCCCATTAGATCTCTCCAGACCACCCATTAGACCTCTCCAGACCCCCAGACTTCCATACCCCCCATTAGACCTCTCCGGACCCCTCATTAGACTTCTCTAGACCCCTAGTCAGACCTACAGACCCCCCATTAGACCTTTCAGATCTCAGATCAGACTGTAAAATAATAAAGTAACTTACCTCTCCTGCCGCACTCTCCCTGTCCTAGCTCTCTTCTCTTCTCTTCTCAGGGCCCGTGCTCCACAGTCACCTGACGGGTCACAGTGTGCTCTGTACGTCCTGACGCTGCAGGCAGCCAGGACACAGCAGGGCGGGACCTGAGAAGAGCGAGCAGGAGGAGGGGTAAGTACAGTGCTCACATCGGTTCTCTCCCTGCCTCCTGCATACTAGTGAGTGCTTCCATTATGGAAGTGCTCACTAGTATTCCTTTTATAAGATGCACTGCATTTTAAAATGGGAAAAGTACAGTTCCACTGGCTTAGGGGCCCGGTCTCAGCTGCGACTACTGCGACCCCTATAGTTACGCCAGTGGTGATAGGCTGTCTGCACACATATACCTCATTGCTGTCATGGGTAAAAAGGGAGATTTATCAGAGTTGCAAAAAGGGATGACTATTGGCTTTCGAGCAAAGGGTTTCAGAAACTTCTCAGTGGGTGAACCGATCGTGTGCTGCTATGGTGAAAGTGTATCGTGAGTAGACTAATGGCACCACTGCGAATAAGAAATGTGGAAACTGTGCAGCGCCATGTGCCATTGATGTGGGAGGTGAACGCCAGCTACGAAGGTGCGAGAGGGTGGACCAACATTCTCACCACTAAAATTAACCAGGGGGCTACCAGACAGTTCTATGAACCCTACTGCGTATTGGACTCCAAAACAGATGGATGGTCACTGCTAATGTTGCATTCAGGGACGAACTGGGAACTTAATATGGCCCTGGAAAAAAAATTCAACTGGACCCATGTTGTAGGAAGGGTCCAAATTGACTGAAGGCGGGGCAACACAAGTGGGCAGGGTCAGCAATACTATAGAGCAAAATACTGTCCGAGCAGAACCATGTACCACAGTGCTGCACAATACATTTCCCCAAGAGCTGGTCAATAGCTGTAATTTTCAGCCCTCTTCCTCCAGTTCTCTCTGATTAAGATATGGAGCTGGGGGCTTAGGAGGTGAGAGGCGGGCACAGCAGTTGAATTTACGAGGCGCTCACCAGCCAGGTACATGAGCACCTGATTCTCACAGCATTAATTACCACTGAGAGCTCATTATGTACCTGGTGAGCAGCAGAGAGGAGGGCTCGGGTGGCCCCTTTGGGCATCAGCACACCTGGAAATTTTCCTGTAAGGTCTATGGCCAATCTGCCCTTGGTTGCATTGGTAGAAAAGGCTTCAATTTTTGCATCAGTATCAGAATTGGACCTCTGCTGATTATCAAAAGGTTGCTTTCTCCAATGAGTCACATTTTTGGCTTTATCAAATGGATGGACATTAGCGTGTCAGGTGAGAAACATCAGAGAAAAAACACCCTGAAACCATTGCTGGAAGAATACAAGCTGGTTGTGGCAGTCTGTGGAATGTTTTGGTGGCATGTTTTGGGCCACTCATCCATGTGGAAGGCACTCCCAACAGATTTGGGTATGAATTCATCCTTGCAGATCAGGTACAGATCATACGGTACATGCTGATTGTCTTCCCTGAGGCGGATAGGATCTTCTACCAAGACAATACATGTCACACAGTGAGAAATGTCCAATATTGGTTAGAAAGCAGACCAAGGCTTCCAAATACTACCCTGGCCCCCTAATTGTCTAGACTTGAACCCAATTGAGCATCTGTAGAACCACCTTGATCATCATGCTCACTCTAGGGATCCTCCCCCACGTACCCTCCAGTAGCTGTGGGAGGCACTGCAGTCAGCATGGCTACCAGGACCACATTGAGTCACTCCCAGTGTGGCACACGGCAGTTACTCTGGATATTAGCTGCTGGTCAAAATAATGTGTAAAGCTATACTACTATAACCAATTCATTTCTCACTGTACACAAATAATATGAAGGAAGACAATTTGCTATAAGGTTCTCTCATTCATGGCCACTGCACATGCATTCACACTAATAGAGTATAATTAATTGTTGATTAATTGCAACAGCCAATGACATTGACCCCAATTTAGCGATAACAAAAAGCAATTAAAGAATCATTTGAAACAATTGCATAACAAGCACAATAACTTTACTACAGGCTGATATTTTATAGTTTTTGAAACCGTCACGCTCAGTGACATTGTCCACAAACTGAAATAGAGATTTGAAAAAGACATTTAAAAAAAACTATTTTTTTATGCAAAAAAAATCTGTATTTTAATAATAAATCTATTTACATGTATACAGGAGGTCTATCTTAGTGATGATCTAGCAATCCCAAAAAGAGCTATGCCAAGCCTTAAAGCCAAATATTAGTGGGGCACCCACCCTGACAAGGGCGACCTCTGATCCAGTGCTGGGAACCTAATTCATGGGTCTAATTATCTCACCCTGCCTGCTGTAATCCTACTCCTCCACGTTTTTCCTCCAAGATATAAGATGCTCATCAGGGAGGTATCAAGCAGCGTGGTAGCATGTGTTATCTTTACAAAGGCAGTGGCTCCATTCTGAAGCTGTGCATGGTGTTTTTACCGGTAAGACCTACCATCAGGATAAACCCCACTTTCTGGCCAATACAATGGAAGTGGGGACTCACCTATTGTCTCTAACTGGATGAGCCTCCTTTGGGTTTGTTTTTTTCCCCTTTTTTCTTTCCTTTATTTACCATGATAAAACATATACCGTATTTTTCACTTTATAAGATGCACCTTCCCCCTCCCCCAAAAGTGGCAGTGCACCTTTCCCCCCCCCCCCCAAAAGCGAATGGTGCAACTTTTACCTTACTGACACTGATACATCGGCGGCTGCTATGCTGCACAGCGCGGCCTGCGAGGTATCAGAGCTCTATCACGCGGGGTGGGAGGAGGGGCTGGAGGTGTAACGTCACTCACTCCGTCATGCTCCTCCCACTTCATTAATAAAGCTGGCGGAGCAGGAGCGTGACTGGGTGAGAGACTTTACGCTGCCGGCCTGCCTGCTAGTTTGATAGTGAGTACTACTACAGACGATTACCGTAGTTTAACAAAGCAGAGCCACTGGTTGAGGATTACATGACTAGCCTTTACATATGAAGACTGCTGTGAGCAGGGCCTGGTGTAATGGGGGTCACTATTTACACAGGGACATAAGGGGACACAGAGTAGACCAGCATAAGATGCTATATATGTATCATCCACAGATCCCCCCCATAACAGTGTCATCCACAGATATCCCTATAGCAGTGTCATCCACAGGTCCCCCATAACAGTGTCATCCACAGATACCCCATATCAGTGTGTCATCCACAGATCCCCCATATCAGTGTGTCATCCACAGATACCCTCCTTAACAGTGTCATCCACAGATCCCCCATAATAGTGTCATCCACAGACCACTATTAGTTTAAAACCCACCAAAAGCACAACTTTTGGTTCAAAATATTTTTTTTCCTCCTCAAGAACCTAGGTGCATCTTATCATCAGGTGCGTCTTATAAAGCGAAAAATAAGGTAAGTACAATAAAAAGGAATCATCAATCTCATACATGATTCCCCTCCCACCCCTTTTGCCATATGAGTATATAGGGGGGAAAAATGGAAAAACAAGACGATCCTTAATAGTTTTTAGTGTCTGCCTTTATAACAAGGCTTCTTTTCTAGGAATTTTGATCACTTTCCTGCCCACCAGCCATCCCCACTATGACGAGCATACCAAGGGTCAGTCACTGGCGTAACTTGCCAGTGGTGCTGTATATTTCCCTTTATAAGATGCCCTGTGAGCGCTGTACAGTACAGTACTTACTCCTCCTCCTGCTCGCTCTTCCCAGGGCTGGTGCTGCTGTGTTTTGGCTGCCTGCAGCGTCAGGACATACATAGCGCACTCAGACCTGACGCTGCAAGAGGTCAGGCGACTGTAGCGCAAGGCCTGAGAAAAGAAGTGAGCCCAGGAGACAGCCTGACCGGAAGAGGAGCTGCACAGCAGAAGAGCTAAGTTTGTTTATTTATTTTATAGTCTGATCTGAGGTCTGATATAGGGGTCTGAAGGGTCTGATTGGGAGTCTGAAGAGTCTTATTGGGGGTCTGATTAGGGGTCTAAAGGGTCTGATTGGGGGCCTGAAGGGTCTGATTGGGGTCTGAAGGATCTGATTGAGGGTCTAAAGGGTCTGATTGATTGGGGGTCTAAAGGGTCTGATTTGGGGTCTAATTAGGGGTCTGAAGAGTCTGATTAGGGGTGTGAAGGGTCTGATTAGGAGCCTAAAGGGTCTCATTGGGGGTCTAAAGGGTCTGATTGGGGGTCTGATTAGGAGTCTAAAGGGTCTGATTGGGGGTCTGAAGGGTCTGACTGGGGGTCTAGATAAGTCTAATGGGGGTTTGGAGGTCTAATGGTGGTCTGGAGGTCTAATGGTGGTCCTATTGGGGGTCTGGAGGTCTAATGGGGTCTGAATGGGTGTCTGGAAGTCTAATGGGGGTATGATTGGGGGTCTATAGGTCTAATAGGGGTCAGATATGGGAGTTTGGAGGTCAAATGGGGGTCTGGAGGTCTGGTCTGAGGTCTAATCGGGGTCTGGATGTCTAATGAGGGTCTTATATGGGGGTCTGGAGGTCTAATGGAGGTCTTATCTAAGGTCTGATATTGGCGCAGGGTCTGACATTGAGGTCTAATGGGGGTCTGATATGGGGTCTGACAGAGGTCTAAAGGGGGTTTGATCTGAGATAGGGGGGTCTCATCTGGGGTTTGATATGGGGGTCTGATCTGAAAGGTAAGGGGGGATTTTTTTGTACTGGCACACTATCTGTGTGGTACCAGTATTTTCAGGGGGACTGTTTCTACAGTACAGCATTGGGGATTGGGGGGGGGGGGCAGAATGGGGTGTTAAAAAAGGTGAGGAGGAGGATGGAAAAGTAGGAAAGTAAGATGTCTTACTCTGCAGAGACAAGAGGCAGCTGAAAGAAGTCACCATGGCAGTCTGGTCTGAAGGAGAAGATGAGGAAAGAGAATATCTACATCAGAGGAGACATCACTGGATGGAAAAGGTACATATGTGGGGCTGTATTACCCTGTATGTTCTGTAGCGCTGTATGTAATATTTTCCAAGTATGTCTTTAAAGGGGTTGTCCTTTTATTTTTCGTACGAGTGCTGCCTTCTCTGCTCTGTTTACCTGCTCACCACTGCAATTGCTGCGGTGAGCAGGTAAACAGAGCAGAGAAAGAAGCTCTCATATCAGCACTGCCCTCTCTTCAAACAGCTGATCTCCCGACACCCCTGCCGGTCTGATATTAATGACCTATCTTTAGGATAGGTCGTTGTGGCGAAACCAACCTCGCCACTGGGTTTTGGAGAGGCCTGTTTACCAGCCTCTTGCCTCAGGATTATGGCCCTTTAAGATACTTTTACTAACTTTTAAACCCCTGAACCTATTCAAGTGAATTTTGGATAGGTTTGTCCCCAAGTTATACTGGTTAAATTGATATAAGTTATATGTATGTACAATGTAAACTCACAAAGTTGTAACAATTTATAAGAAGTGTAACTTTTCAGCTTAGGAGATAGTTGAGTGGATACAGAAATTGACTCAATTATCTCCTAGACAGAAGGGAGGAATATGCTGGGTGTGTTTCTATTGTCCCATTGTGTGTTTAAATGGTGATTCTGTCCTGTTGTCTCCACATGTGTATTGGCGATTTCCCTTTGTCCTGAGAGATAATGGGATTGCTCCTCGAGTGTCTCCAGGGCAGAGAGGAGGAAACCATGATGCATTGTGGGGATGTGTTGTGTCTGTATCCTGAATTGCTACATATCTATCCTGTGTCACAGTCTCCCTTCTGGTCCCCTAGGGGCGTGTCCGATTGGTTGCTGTACTTACATTGTATGTGTTGTAATATATTGATTGGTTGTATTTCAAAACCCTGTGGGCAGTACTATGTTTGTGGTTTGTGAATAAAAGAGGCTGTACGTGCAAGTACAGTCAGATGCTGCTTTTATACCTTCATGATGTTTTTGGCTCATGTTTGGGGAATGCGATAACTACACTCTTGGGGATTGCTATATCACAATACTCCCCTGAGTATAAGCTCTTGTTAGAGCTTGTTCCTGGTTCCTGTCTCTGCATTTAGGAGAGGTTCACCCACTGGAGCCTGGAGCCTTGTCGTAGGTCCAGGGTGGGTAGGAGACGGCGAGACCTCCACAAAGCTTCGGCGGTTCGTGTGGTCCATCATCAAATGTGAGATTTACAAGGAGGGAAAACAGTACACCTCTCTGAACAGTGTCTGGGAGGCTGTGGTTGCTGCTGCACGCAATGTTGATGGTGAACAGATCAAAACACTGACAGAATCCATGGATGGCAGGCTTTTGAGTGTCCTTGCAAAGAAAGGTGGCTATATTGGTCACTGATTTGTTTTTGTTTTGTTTTTGAATGTCAGAAATGTATATTTGTGAATGTTGAGATGTTATATTGGTTTCACTGGTAAAAATAAATAATTGAAATGGGTATATATTTGTTTTTTGTTAAGTTGCCTAATAATTATGCACAGTAATAGTCACCTGCACACACAGATATCCCCCTAAAATAGCTAAAACTAAAAACAAACTAAAAACTACTTCCAAAAATATTCAGCTTTGATATTAATGAGTTGGGTTCATTGAGAACATGGTTGTTGTTCAATAATAAAATTAATCCTCAAAAATACAACTTGCCTAATAATTCTGCGCTCCCTGTATGATGTTTTTAGAACCATATTCAAAATGTCAGCCCAAGATTTGGCAGATAAGTCTACAATCATTTTAGTCCATTTTATATAACCACTACCTTTATCAGTCCTACGACCATTGCTCATCAAGATCGTATATATTCTAGAGAGAAGGAGCTTCCCAACTAAGTTGTCTGGTTTTATAACCTCAAAAACCTGATTCTCTTCTTTCCTAAACCACTGCCGTTTTAACTTGTCCCTAGTGGCATGTGACCATTGCATATACATAAAAATAAATAAACAATATTCAAAGGTCATGGTTTTGGAATCCTTTGGAGTATACCAGGTGCTCTGACACAGTCTACAATACTTACCAATATTGCTAATGTAGAGACATATCTGAACTGTGGTGTGCTTGAACTTTTTGAGGTTTACCTGCTCCAAGTCCTTACTTGGTTTATAGTAGTTACAGGGGCTTAGCTATAGGGGGTGCAGAGGTAGCAGTCGCTACTGGGCCCAGGAGCCTGAAGGGGCCCAAAGACCCTTGTGCCGCATAAAAAGACACTAGCATTATAGAAAGTGCATGCTGGTCAAGTTACCCCTCTGGCTGGAGGGAAGGGGTTAGGCCAAGAATTTGGCATGGCGGGGTCGGGGGGAGGTTTTTGCCTCAGGCAGCACGAAGGCTATGTGCTTCCCCGCCCCTGGCCACAAAGCACTGAGAGAAGGGGGACCCAAGCTGAACTCTAGCACCAGGGCCCATGAGCCCATAGCTACGCCCCTGAGTAGTTACTTAGGTCCTTACTCGGTTTATGGTAGTTTCTCAGATCCTTACTTGGTTTATGGTAGTTACTCAGGTCCTTGCTTGGTTTACGGTAGTTACTCAGGTCCTTGCTTGGTTTACGGTAGTTACTCAGGTCCTTACTTGGTTTATGGTAGTTACTTATGCTCGCTTGGTTTATGGTAGTTACTCAGGTCCTCACTTAGTTTATGGTAGTTACTCAGGTCCTTACATGGTTTATGGTAGTTACTCAGGTCCTAACTTGGTTTATGGTTGTTACTCAGGTCCTCGCTTGATTTACGGTAGTTACTCAGGTCCTCACTTGGTTTATGGTAGTTACTCAGGTCCTCACTTGGTTTATGGTAGTTACTCAGGTCCTTACTTGGTTTATGGTAGTTAATCAAGTCCCTACTTGGTTTACGGTAGTTACTCAGGTCCTCGCTTGGTTTATGGTAGTTACTGAAGCTTAAATGTTGCTTGGTTATTAGATAAAAAAATTGTCATTGTGTTTGCACAGTGGAAACTGACAATTTCTAGCAAATGTGTCCACTACTGTGTTGAGAGAAGAGGGAAAACTGAATCCAACAGGATAGATAAGAAGCTCAAAGTCCAAATGTACCACAGGAGGAAATCACTTAGTTTAACAAGCTGAGAGACCTTAAATACCATGAGGGGGCTCATTCCCTAAAGTAGTATTCTAGGAGAAAACATGTATCATCTATCCACAGGACCCACCCACTAGTGAAAGCACTGGGATGTCTCTGTAATTGTATGCATGCTCGATTGCTGCTCCATACTAATTCTGCTTGCTGTTTTATATGAGCGATGGAAGAGGGGTAAATCTAGTGGGGGTCCAGTGGTCGAAACCCTGACAATCAAAACACTTTCATTGATCTAGTGAATAGGTGATAAATGTTTTCCATTAAATGTACAAGTGTAGAAGAATAGCTCTGGTATTCTGGCCTTACAGGCAGAACTGCAAAGACAACACTTAACATCTGAAATCTAGAAAGAAAAGGGTAAAATTTGAAAAACACAGACATTGGATGGTGAATAACTTGAGTGATACAGATAGGTGAGGCAAACTCCTGATATGATTGAAGGTAGAGAACACAGAGCAAGTGAAAAGATCCTACACAAGAGAGCTTGAGGTCTTCTGTCAAGTATTGTAGAAGAAACACAATGGTATGGAGCTGACTGTGACTATGGGGCTTTGGTGAACTGGCGTTCAATATCTCTACATGCCATCCCTATTGAGATCTTTTTATCACAATGTTTGACAAGGGCACCTGAAGTGCCGAAACGCCTCAAGGAGTGCCGATCCTTCATTATCATTACTATTGTCCGGGATACCAACCCTAGGACCATGCACCCGCACGCTACTACACAGTGCCGACTGATCCATAAGGTATATTGAGATCTTATGGGATGAACTCAACCATAAGGTGAGGAAATAATGATCTACAAGGCAGTCACTGATGAATAGCTACTAGAGTTTCCTCATTATCTTCAAAATCTGACATATGTACAGTAGAGTGTCTAACACTTGCGCGACTGGGGAATGCAGTTTTATGGACTATAATTATTATAATTAACATTTCAATGTATTGACTGTAATAACACCAATGGTACCTCCGTAAAAACAAAAGTAGCTGAGCTGGAAAGGGTTCAAATGTAGATGATTAGATTATTAAATGGGAGGGAACGTCTTTCTTACAATGAGAGGCTAGAAAAATCAAGCTTGTCCAGCTTGGGAAAAGATACCACTGAGCTGATCTCATTTACATGTATAAATACTATACATTTGTGGCCAGTACAAAAAGCTGGCACCTGATTTATTCATACCAAATACTTTACAATGGCCCATTCATTGTGTGTGGAGGAAAGGCGATTTAAGCATCAGTACAGGAAAGGATTCTTTACAGTTAAAGCAAACTGTGGAATGTTCTACCCCAAAAGGTAGTAATAGCAGATATAAAATAGGGGGTCATTCGCTATTCTGAAATATACCTAAATTAGTCATATTTCAGGCGCAGATGGCAGCACACCGGCGGGTCACGCCAGGTCTAAAATTGTGGACGTCGCGTGGGTGGGGAAGGGGACAGGCTGGTAGGCCAGTCTCATTCACCATTTTCTACACCTGTTTTAGGCGTAGAAAAAGGTCTAAATGTATTAGAACTGGCTCTGGTTGTGCCAAAGTTATGGAGAGGCCGGCGCCTCTTCATTGCTTTAATGGAACCATCGCCAGCACCGGGCATTATTAAGACCGGCGTTTAATAAATGTTCCCCGTAGTACTATGTCAGCATTTGAAAAAGGGCTTGAATCTTATCTTATGACAAATGGTATTGAGGGTTATAAGTAAAACTTAATGTTTATCAAGAAAGGTTGAACTTGACGGACCAGTGATTTTTTTTTTTTTGCCTATGTATGCTATGCTGTATTCATGCTATATACTGTACTCCTGTTCTGTCATAATTGTGGGTGGAAGGAACTACAAATGCAACATTACTTTGGATATTTTGTTATTATATTAAATATTCTAAATTTTTCAAGCCAGCACCTTGATCTAAATACATTTTAACTGCACGTAATTAAAATTTAATATAGTCATTTAGTTATTCACTGAAATCTATCTGCATAGCGCCACCTGCTGTTTGCTGTTTTTCTAATTTCTCTATCCTGCTGAGATAAAAGCACATGCTCAGTTCAATCCTTCAACTGCCACCAGCTGCAGTAGAAAGGTCACACCACCTGAGAAAGTGCATGCCACCTAAGCTGTCATCTTGATATAATTCTAGCAGGAGATTTATCATTATGAGGGAAAGTCATCAAAACCGGTGTAAAGGAAAACAGTCTTAGTTGCCTATAGCAACCAATCAGATTCCACCTTTCATTTCCCAAAAGAGGCTCGGGAAAATAAAAGGAGGGATCTGATTAGTTGCTAGGGACAACTAAGACTGTTTTCCTTTACACCAGTTTTGATAAATCTCCCCCAATGTGTTTGAAGTTCAGGTCGATTTTTCCATCACAATATGCTATAAATTTGTCTGTAAGGATGGCTCTAGAGGTTGAAGTTTTATAAGTGTCCATATATTATTGTATGCTCTCCATTGTAGTAAAATTGGCTTATCTGGTTGGTAAAACCCTCAAGATATATACCCATTTGGGTTCCAGAGATCTGTTCTGCCATTTCTCATTGTCCACTAAGACCAGGAATGATGTTTACTAACTGTTTGAGATGCCAAACAGGGACAGTGAAGAACTAAGGGTGCATGCTAAAATTTGTCTAGGATAGGACTCTCAGATATGGTTATGCATATGTGTAGTGTCCCACTAGGTAGGAGTGGGCACTACACAAGGGTCAATTGGGTAACGTGTTACTTCTGCTCACAAGGGACAGTGATATTATATTTATCTATGCATTGTAATGTATTTCCTGTGTGTTTTTGCATTGGTATATTTCCCCTGTTATATGCTTATCAGGCCTAGTTGGGTGTAATTAGACATCCCAGACACTAGAGGGAGATAGGGAGCCCCTAGTATAAATGTCCAGGCCCAGACAGGGAGGGGTGAGGTCATAGTCAGGAGTCTGTGGAGACAGAAGTGAGAAGGCACCAGCCCAAGATATGCTGAGGGCCTCCTCCTGACATGCAGCTAGACAGTCATGGTTCCTAGTTGCACCAGGAGGATAGAAGGAGTACAGCCTGCCTGGAGACCAGTAATCCAACAAATACAGATGAGACACCCCAGTAGTAGGAGAGCACCTCCTGGGAGAAACCTGCAGCCACCTTTCCACTCCAGCAGAGAAGCCAGCTAGGAAACCAAGGTACTGTAATCTAAAGCAAGTGCCAATACTGGAGGAAGGATTATATATACCAAGGATTCAAGCCAGCAAATAGGCATCCGGGCCTTGGGATCCAGCCAGCTAGAATAGCTGTGGGGATAGAGCAGCATTGTACTGCAAAACATTAACTGTATACCCTCCAAGTAGCTTGCAAGATTGAAACCTGCTGAGCTATCAAGTAAACCTGCTGTGCATTTGTACTATAAAGGACTGCATTATACACTACTGCAACTGCTTGTATAAAGTTGGACTGTTTCCTAAAGTAAAGCAACGTTTGGTTTACCATCTGTGTACTCCATTAATCCTCCTGCAAACCGGTGTGCCACCGTTACAGGCACTGGCGTCACGATCCTTAAAGGGTCCTTACCTAAGGCACTCAAAATACTTGCAACATCCAGGGCACCTCACACACCATTAGGCCAGGTCCCTACATCCAGAGTGTGCCCCAGAGGAACTAGTGTCTACCTCTCCTTCACTGTCGCATGCCTGCCCAGGGTTCTCCTGAGAAACGTGAGTAACCCTCGATTGCCCATAACCGTGACCTCACTATCGCTATACCCTGCAGGTCTGGCGTGCTGCATAAGCAGCATATACATGCAGTACATAAATAGTGCCAACACATAGCATAAATAATACCACTAGTACTGCCCTATAAAAGATTTGAAATAATACCAATATACAATGATAACACATTGCCATACTTTGACCAAGTATTCTACAGTTCCTTGTAAAATTACACACCTCCCCTTATCGTTTTTTTTTTTTTTGTTTTGTTGCATTTAATTTTATGGAATGGACCTGACAAAACAGTGTTCCATTGGAATGACAAAAAAAAGGTAAATAAAAAGCAAAGTAAAAAGTAAATAAAGTAGATAAAATTGGAACGTTGCGCGTGCATAGTCAGGTCCATAAATATTGGGACATCAACACAATTCTAAAACTTTTGGCTCTATACACCACCACAATGGATTTGAAATGAAACAAACAAGATGTGCTTTCACTGCAGACTGTCAGCTTTAATTTGAGGGTATTTGCATCCAAATCAGGTAAACGGTGTAGGAATTACAACAGTTTGCATATGTGCCTCCCACTTGTTAAGGAACCAAAAGTAATGGGACAATTGGCTTCTCCGCTGTTCCATGGCCAGATGTGTGTTATTCCCTCATTATCCCAATTGCAATGAGCAGATGAAAGGTCCAGAGTTCATTTCAAGTGTGTTATTTGCATTTAGAATCTGTTGCTGTCAACTCTCAAGATGAGATCCAAAGAGCTGTCACTATCAGTGAAGCAAGCCATCATTAGGCTGAAAAAACAAAACAAACCCATCAGAGAGATAGCAAAAACATTAGGCAGGGCCAAAACAACTGTTTGGAACATTCTTAAAAAGAAGGAACGCACCGCTGAGCTCAGCAACACCAAAAGACCCGGAAGACCACGGAAAACAACTGTGGTGGATGACCGAAGAATTATTTCCCTGGTGAAGAAAACACCCTTCACAACAGTTGGCCAGATCAAGAAGACTCTCCAGGAGGAAGGTGTCCGTGTGTCAATGTCAACAATCAAGAGAAGACTTCCCCAGTGAATACAGAGGGTTCACCACAAGATGTAAACCATTAGTGAGCCTCAAAAACAGGAAAGCCAGATTAGAGTTTGCCAAACGACATCTAAAAAAGCCTTCACACTTCTGGAACAACATCCTATGGACAGATGAGACCAAGATCAACTTGTAGCAGAGTGATGGGAAAAGAAGAGTATGGAGAAGGAAACGAACTGCTTATGATCCTAAGCATACCACCTCATCAGCAAAGCATGGTGGTGGTAGTGTCATGGCGTGGGCATGTATGGCTGCCAATGGAACTGGTTCTCTTGTATTTATTGATGATGTGACTGCTGACAAAAGCAGCAGGATGAATTCTGAAGTGTTTCGGGCAATATTATCTGCTCATATTAAGCCAAATGCTTCAGAACTAATTAGACGGCGCTTCACAGTGCAGATGGACAATGACCCAAAGCATACTGCAAAAGTAGCCAAAGAGTTTTTTAAGGGAAAGAAGAGGAATGTCATGCAATGGCCAAGTCAATCACCTGACCTGAATCCGATTGAGCTGCATTTCACTTGCTGAAGACAAAAGTGAAGGGAAAATGCCCCAAGAACAAGCAGGAACTGAGGACAGTTGCAGTAGAGGCCTGGCAGAGCATCACCAGGGATGAAACCCAGCATCTGGTGATGTCTATGCGTTCCAGACTTCAGGCTGTAATTGACTGCAAAGGATTTGCAACCAAGTATTAAAAAGTGAAAGTTTGATTTATGATTATTATTCTGTCCCATTACCTTTGGTCCCTTAACAAGTGGGAGGCACATATGCAAACTGTTGTAATTCCTACACCGTTCACCTGATTTGGATGTAAATACCCTCAAATTAAAGCTGACAGTCTGCAGTTAAAGCGCATCCTGTTCATTTCATTTCAAATCCATTGTGGTGGTATATTGTCACAACCAGACAGCTGAGAAGCTCTGACAGAAGCCTTTCAGAACCTCCTCCTTGAGTTTTCTTTGTTGTGATGTTCAGTTCCTCATCTCGTTAGCCTCTCTCAGCTGTCATGTAGTTGGACTGATTGCATCCCTTTAAATTCCGCCCCATAATGCATTACTGGGCGGCTTATACTTCTTCCTGGAGTGTGTGTGCATGCTGATCCTGTTTCCCAGTCTGCTACAAAGTTAAGTGCTGTACATTTATCTGTTATTTTCTGTTTGCTGGATCCCAGATGACCCTGACTCCCTCCGTGTCTGGTGTAGGGAGCCGGTGGTCGTGTCCCCTCACTATTGTAGGGTGTTCAGGGGTTATATAGTCGAGGTACGTGGATATGCAACCATCCACCTTTGGGATCTTTGCATAGGCTGAGCAGCCAGGGAAAGTGCTAGGTCTTGTGCAGGGGTCTCCCTTTTGGTTCCTTAGCTTTGGATCCAGTAAGTCATATATGCATGTTGCTTTGTCTTGTTTCCTGTACACCGTCCGTGACATTATAAGCCGCCAAAACCGTCTCAAGCATGGATCCGGTTTCACTTTTGGCTGAACGCCTTCAGGGTCTTTCATTGGAGGTAGCTGATCTCTGCAGGACTTTTTCTCAGCTTCAAGTGACCGGTTCAGCTGGCGTTCATGGAGTTTGTTCTGAGCCTAAGATCTCGCTCCCGGGTACGTTTTCCGGGGGTAGTGAGAATTTTGTGCGTTTTAGAGAGGCTTGCAAACTCCATTTTCGCCTTCTTCCCCATTCCTCTGGTGATGAGGAACGGAGGGTGGGGATCATTATATCGCTGCTCAGGGGTAACGCTCAGTCCTGGGCCTTTTCGCTGCCGGTGGGGGCACGGCCCCTCCGTTCAGTGGATGATTTCTTTTTAGCCCTGGGTCAGATATATGATGATCCGGATCGTATTGCTCTGGCTGAGTCTAGACTACGTCTATTATGCCAGGGTAAAAAATCCGCAGAGATATACTGCTCAGAATTTCGGAGATGGGCAGCTGATACTGGTTGGAATGATGCTGCACTCCGAAGTCAATTTTGCCATGGTCTTTCAGAGGGATTGAAAGATGCATTTACCTTTCATGAAAGGCCTATTTCCTTGGACTCTGCTATGTCTCAGGCCGTTCGTATTGACAGGTGTCTTAGAGAGAGAGGAGAGATCTCTCTTTCCTGTCATACTCAGTCCCAGGACAGTGCAGCGGTCCCATTCTGTGCGCAGGGGTCTCAGTCGCTGTCAGCCCCTTCTGAGCAGGAGCCCATGCAGCTGGGGTTGATTGCTTCTGACAATAGAAGATTCAGCCCGCATGGGAAGGTTTGTTTTTGTTGTGGAGGTATAAATCATTTGGCAAATGTTTGTCCCTCTAGGAGATTCAGGCAGTTCTCTGGGAGTAATAAAGAAACAAAGAGGAAAAAATCTTTTAAAAATGTTCCGTCTGTTACTATTGGCAGGGTTGAGGCGGAAATTGAAGGTTTTCCGTTTGCTTGTAGTTCCCGTTTTGTCCTGCCTGCTAGGGTGGCGCTAGAGAGCAAGAGCATTTTTTGAGAGATTTTTGTGGATAGTGGAGCAGCGGTCAATCTCGTGGATAGTCATTTTGCAATAACTCATGGTTTCCAGGTGTGCACTTTGGGAAAGGATATTCCTGTTTTTGCTATTGATTCCGCTCCACTTTCTCAGAAATCATTAAAGGGCATAGTTCACAATATCCGTTTAATTGTGAGTGATGCTCATGTTGAGGATGTGTCATGTTTCGTCCTTAGCGGTTTGCCTACTCCTCTAGTGTTGGGGCTACCCTGGCTCACTAAACATAATCCCACCATTGATTGGCAAGCGAGGCAAATAAATGGTTGGAGTGACTTTTGCAGAGAGAATTGCCTCACGACATCTGTTTCTGAGGTTGCCACTAAGACTGTACCATCTTTTCTCTCTGAATTTTCGGATGTCTTCTCTGAGAGTGGAGTTCAGGATTTGCCCCCGCACAGGGAGTACGATTGCCCTATTAATCTCATCCCAGGCGCCAAGCTGCCTAAATCTCGTTTATACAATCTTTCCCAACCTGAAAGGATCGCTATGCGTGCTTATATCTCTGAGAGTCTGAGAAAAGGACACATACGACCCTCAAAGTCACCTGTTGCCGCTGGTTTTTTCTTTGTTAAGAAAAAAGATGGTTCTTTAAGACCTTGTCTGGATTTCAGGGAGCTGAACAGTATCACTATTCGTGACCCTTATCCGCTTCCTCTGATCCCGGACCTGTTTAACCAGATTGTTGGGGCTAAAGTCTTTTCCAAATTAGATCTAAGAGGGGCATACAACCTGGTCAGGGTTAGAGAAGGAGACGAATGGAAGATGGCCTTCAATACCCCTGAGGGCCATTTTGAGAATTTGGTTATGCCTTTTGGTTTGATGAATGCCCCAGCCGTTTTTCAGCATTTCGTGAACAGCATTCTTTATCATTTAATGGGAAAATTTGTATTAGTGTATTTGGATGACATTTAGATTTTTTCTCCTGATTTCAAAACTCATAAGGAACACTTACGTCAGGTCTTGCTCATCCTGCGGGAGAATAAATTATACGCGAAATTGGAAAAATGTGTGTTTGCGGTTCCAGAAATTCAATTTCTGGGGTTTCTTCTCTCCGCTTCTGGTTTTCGCATGGACCCCGAGAAGGTCCGCGCTGTGCTTGAGTGGGAGCTTCCTGAGAATCAGAAGGCGCTGATGCGTTTTTTGGGCTTTGCCAATTATTACAGGAAGTTTATTTTGAATTATTCCTCTATTGTTAAACCACTCACTGATATGACCAGAAAGGGGGTAGATTTTTCTTCTTGGTCGGTAGAGGCGCGTAAGGCTTTTTCTAATATCAAGGAGAGTTTTGCTTCCGCTCCCATCTTGGTGCAACCTGATATTTCTTTACCCTTCATAGTTGAGGTTGATGCTTCTGAGGTGGGTGTGGGTGCGGTCTTGTCTCAGGGTTCCTCTCCTGCCAAATGGCAACCGTGTGCCTTTTTCTCGAAAAAACTGTCCTCCGCAGAGAGAAATTACGATGTGGGAGATAGGGAATTGTTGGCCATCAAGTTGGCTTTTGAGGAATGGCGCCATTGGCTGGAGGGAGCCAGACACCCTATTACCGTGTTTACTGACCATAAAAATCTGGCCTACTTGGAGTCAGCCAAGCGTCTGAACCCGAGACAGGCCAGATGGTCTTTGTTCTTTTCAAGATTTAATTTTGTTGTCACGTTCCGCCCTGGGGTTAAGAATGTGAAGGCAGATGCCCTGTCACGTTGTTTTCCGGGAGGCGGGAATTTTGAAGACCCGCGTCCCATTTTGGCCGAAGGTGTGGTGGTCTCTGCTCTTTTTTCTGAATTGGAGGCAGAGGTGCAGGCAGCCCAGTCAGAGGCTCCTGATCTTTGTCCTCCTGGGAGGTTGTTTGTGCCTCTCGCTTTAAGGCCTCATGCACACGACCGTTGTGTGCATCCGTGGCCGTTGTGCCGTTTTCCGTTTTTTTTCACGGACCCATTGACTTTCAATGGGTCCGTGGAAAAATCGGAAAATGCACAGTTTGGCAGCCGCATCCGTGAGCCGTGTTTCCTGGCCGTGAAAAAAATATGACCTGTCCTATTTTTTTCACGGCCAACGGTTCACGGGCCCATTCAAGTCAATGGGTCCGTGAAAGAACACGGATGCACGCAAGATTGGCATCCGTGTCCGTGATCCGTGGCCGTAGGTTTTAGTTTCATACAGACGGATCCGAAGATCCGTCTGCATAAAAGCTTTTTCAGAGCTGAGTTTTCACTTCGTGAAAACTCAGATCCGACAGTATATTCTAACACAGAAGCGTTCCCATGGTGATGGGACGCTTCTAGTTAGAATACACTACAAACTGTGTACAAGACTGCCCCCTGCTGCCTGGCAGCACCCGATCTCTTACAGGGGGATATGATAGTGCGGCACCTGAAGGGGTTAATTGTACTATCATATCCCCCTGTAAGAGATCAGGGCTGCCAGGCAGCAGGGGGCAGACCCCCCCCCCCTCCCCAGTTTGAATATCATTGTGCGGCCCCCCCCTCCCCTGTTGTTAACTCGTTGGTGGCCAGTGTGCGCACCCCCCTCCCTCCCTCTATTGTTTTAATACATTGGGGCCAGTGTGCGCGCGCCCCCCCAACCCCCCCCCTCTATTGTTTTAATACATTGGGGCCAGTGTGCCCACCCCCCCAACCCCCCCCCCTCCCTCCCTCTATTGTAATAATAGCATTGGGGCCAGTGTGCGCACCCCCCCCCCCCCCCCGATCATCGGTGGCAGCGGAGTAGAAGATTTTCATACTTACCTGGCTGCTGGCTGCTGCGATGTCTGCGTCCGGCCGGGAGCTCCTCCTACTGGTAAGTGACAGCAATGCGCCGCACAGACCTGTCACTTACCAGTAGGAGGAGCTCCCGGCCGGACACAGAGATCGCAGCAGCCAGCAGCCAGGTAAGTAAGAATCTTCTACTCCGCTGCCACCGATGATCGGGGGGGGGGGGGCACACTGGCCCCAATGCTATTATTATAATAGAGGGAGGGAGGGGGGGGGGTTGCGCACACTGGCCCCAATGCTATTATTACAATAGAGGGAGGGAGGGAGGGGGGTGCGCACACTGGCCACCAACGAGTTAACAACAGGGGAGGGGGGGCCCACTGGCCACCAATGAGTTAAAAACAGGGGGGGGGGGTCTGCCCCCTGCTGCCTGGCAGCACCTGCCAGGCAGCAGGGGACAGTCATGTACACAGTTTTTTTGTATATTCTAACCTGAAGCGTCTCCATCACCATGGGAACGCCTCTGTGTTAGAATATACTGTCGGAAATGAGTTTCACGATGTAGCTCATATCCGACAGTATATTCTAACATAGAGGCGTTCCCATGGTGATGGGGACGCTACAAGTTAAAATATACCATCGGATTGGAGAAAAATCCAATCCGATGGTATAACAGAACTCCAGACTTTACATTGAAAGTCAATGGGGACGGATCCGTTTGAAATGGCACCATATTGTGTCAACATCAAACGGATCCGTCCCCATTGACTTGCATTGTAATTCAGGACGGATCCGTTTGGCTCCGCACGGCCAGGCGGACACCAAAATGACTTTTTTTTCATGTCCGTGGATCCTCCAAAAATCAAGGAAGACCCACGGACGGAAAAACGGTCACGGATCACGGACCAACGGAACCCCGTTTTGCGGACCGTGAAAAAAAACGTCCGTGTGCATGAGGCCTAAGACACAAGATTTTTAAGGAACACCACGATACGGTCCTTGCTGGGCACCCGGGGGCAAGAGCCACACTGGATCTCATCGCTCGGAGATTCTGGTGGCCTGCGCTTCGTAAGTCGGTTGAGGGTTTTGTGGCAGCCTGCGAGACTTGCGCTCGTGCCAAAGTCCCTCATTCACGGCCGTCAGGTCCTCTCCTTCCCTTACCCATTCCTTCCCGTCCTTGGACACATCTGTCCATGGACTTCATAACGGACCTGCCTCGTTCCTCGGGGAAGACTGTGATTCTGGTGGTGGTGGACCGTTTTAGCAAAATGGTGCATTTCATCCCTTTTCCTGGTTTGCCCAATGCTAAGACGCTGGCGCAGGCATTTATTGATCACATTATCAAATTGCACGGTATTCCTTCAGACATAGTCTCTGATAGGGGCACGCAGTTTGTTTCCAGATTCTGGAAGGCTTTCTGTTCTCGCTTGGGGTTTTCGGTTGTCATTCTCTTCTGCTTTCCACCCGCAGTCGAATGGCCAGACGGAGCGCGTCAATCAGAATCTGGAGACATATCTGCGCTGTTTTGTGGCGGATAATCAGGAGGATTGGTGTTCTTTTTTGTCCCTTGCGGAGTTTGCTTTAAATAACCGTCGTCAGGAGTCCTCTGATAAGTCACCATTTTTTGGTACATATGGGTTTCATCCGCAGTATGGGACTTTCTCGGGAGAGGGGTCTTCTGGTTTACCTGATGAGGACAGATTCTCCTCGTCTTTGTCATCTATTTGGCAGAAGATTCAGGATAATCTAAAAAGCATGAGTGAGAGATATAAGCGTGTGGCAGATAAGAGATGTGTGCTTGGTCCGGACCTGAATGTTGGTGATCTGGTGTGGTTGTCTACCAAGAATATCAAATTGAAGGTTCCCTCCTGGAAGTTGGGTCCTAGGTTTATTGGGCCTTACAAAATTCTGTCTGTCATCAATCCTGTTGCCTACCGTCTTGATCTTCCTCAGACTTGGAAGATCCATAATGTTTTTCATAAGTCCTTATTGAAACCTTATGTTCAACCCATTGTACCCTCGCCTTTGCCTCCTCCTCCGATTATGGTTGATGGGAATCTTGAATTTCAGGTCCCTAGGATTGTGGATTCTCGTCTTGTCCGCGGTTCTCTCCAGTACCTTGTTCATTGGGAGGGTTATGGTCCTGAGGAGAGGATGTGGGTCCCAGTGACGGACATTAAGGCCTCTCGTCTCATCAGGGCTTTCCATAGGTCCCATCCTGAGAAGGTGGGCTCTGAGTGTCCGGAGTCCACTCGTAGAGGGAGGGGTACTGTCACAACCAGACAGCTGAGAAGCTCTGACAGAAGCCTTTCAGAACCTCCTCCTTGAGTTTTCTTTGTTGTGATGTTCAGTTCCTCATCTCGTTAGCCCCTCTCAGCTGTCATGTAGTTGGACTGATTGCATCCCTTTAAATTCCGCCCCATAATGCATTACTGGGCGGCTTATACTTCTTCCTGGAGTGTGTGTGCATGCTGATCCTGTTTCCCAGTCTGCTACAAAGCTAAGTGCTGTACATTTATCTGTTATTTTCTGTTTGCTGGATCCCAGATGACCCTGACTCCCTCCGTGTCTGGTGTAGGGAGCCGGTGGTCGTGTCCCCTCACTATTGTAGGGTGTTCAGGGGTTATATAGTCGAGGTACGTGGATATGCAACCATCCACCTTTGGGATCTTTGCATAGGCTGAGCAGCCAGGGAAAGTGCTAGGTCTTGTGCAGGGGTCTCCCTTTTGGTTCCTTAGCTTTGGATCCAGTAAGTCATATATGCATGTTGCTTTGTCTTGTATCCTGTACACCGTCCGTGACATATATAGAGCCAAAAATGTTAGAATTGTGACCATGTCCCAATATTTATGGACCTGACTGTATGTATTCACAACCTTTACTATCACATCCCCAAATAAGGTCTGGTCCAACATCTGAAGTCACATAATTAGGGTAGTTGGATAGGTTTGCCCTGTGTGTAATCAAAATGTCACATGATCTGTCACATGATGTGAGTGTAAATACACCATTTCTAAAATGTCCTGAGTCTGCAAAACTACTAAGCAACATAAAGACCAAGGAGCTCTCCAAACAGGTCAGAGACAACATTTTGGAGGAGTATAGGTCAGGGGTGGGCTATAAAAACATATCCCAATCATTGATCATCCCATGGGGCACCAATAAAGAGGAGTTGACCCCTCTCCTGATCTGCTTCAGTAACTACTTGCATTCCCCATGTAATAACTATTCTTGTGACTCTATGTTGTGCCATTCCTTTATTATTCCTGCTAGTAGTTAGAAATTAATTTCTATCCAAAGCACATCCTAGGAAAATAGAGAATTGCTTTAGTAACAATACAAAACAGCTTATATGTTAAGATAGTGACATCAGCATAATAGAACCGCCTAGGAGTAAACACAAACATTAATATGACATCATCATCATAGAGCAAAGCCTAGACTACTGTAAGTCGTCACTTACTTCATTACTGGTGGGGTTGTGGCAAGCCAGAGGAATCAGGCGTGGTGGAGCTAGCAGGCGGAAGGCGGAGAAACAGGCGGAAGGCAGAGCTAGCAGGCGGGAGGCGGGGTTAGGAGGCAGGGCTAGCAGGCGGGAGACAGGAAGATAGAGGAGGCGGGGACTCTCCTCCACTTTGGGCCTCCCTTCTTCACGGGTCCCATAGCAGCTGTGTGGTAGGTACACCACTGTTTCTGATTTATAGTATTACTTGTATAGTTGTGTATGGATCAGTCAGGGTTAACAATCCTGACTCTGTCCTTGTCCATTCCAGTGTTAGCTGAGGAAGAGAGAGGAGCCACATGTGCTTACTCCTCAGAAGACTAGTCCTGAGTCGCAGAGAGTCACTGTCTCTGAGATATTTGCACCTAGAAAGCCATCTCTACAGTACTCCAGAGAGAGAAAAGAACCAGAAGGTCCAGAATCTGCATGACTGAGCACTGGATTCAGTCAGGAACATATTCACTGTTTAAGGCTGATAAAGACTTTGCTGCATTGAGATGAACATTGATGATACACCCTTCGCACTTTGACATGGTCCTGGCCAGCCATATCTTAATCCTGTATCCCCCAGCTGGGAATGACAGACACATTGTGCAAGAACCTCATTACCAGTCTCAAATTCTACAGAGAGAGAAAGATAGTGGGAAGCAGTACTACAACCCCCATCATTGCTTATTTCCATTCATTGCATTTTTACTGTGAATTGTTTGGAACTGTATTTTGATACTAATGGATGTACTAAAACCCCCATTCTGCACTCTAGTAGAGAGAGACTTACCTGTTTTGTACAACTGGCCTGGTTACTGACTCCAGCACTACTCGCCGGCCACAGCACCTACATTTCCTGCTTTGCACCCATACACCACTCATAACACCAAGGGCACCCCCGCTACTATCAGGCAGGAACCCCAACATCAGGGTGAGCCCAGAGGGAAGAAAGGGTTTGCCCTTTTGGCACTGCCCTGGCCCTAAGGAGCATTTGCGTGAGAACTGCCACTGTGATTTGTGAGGATAACCATTGTAGCCAGAGCCACTACAACTCCCATTGCCCGCTCTGGTCCATCTGGGCAAGACGGCCCTTTAGGAAGTTTGTGACCCCTCCACCTCTGAATTACTACTTTTCAGGGTGCTGCCACATGAAAAGTGTAATGGTGCCTCTACATATGTTGCTGCTAGAATGAGCAAATTGAAGTTGATAAAGAGGAATTCAATCCGAATTTCAGGAAAAATTTGATTTGCACCGAAGCCGAATTTCCTCACGCTTCGTGGTAACGAATCACATTTTTCCTAAAATGGCTGCTACACGTGTAAGGACATGGAACAAAGAACACTAGGAACGAGGGATCACCCACAATGCCATGCATGCAGCCAATCAGCAGCCAGCCAGCCCTATGATGTCACAGCCCTATAAAGAGCCTCAGCCATCTTGGATTCAGCCATTTTCCAGTGTACTTAGTGCAGGTAGAGGCATCAGCAGGCGCTAGGGAAAGTGCAAGGAAAGACTTTAAAACTTTTATTTTGCTGAATAGAAGTTCAGGGGAAGGATAGGGAGGAATCATTCCACAGTATTGAAGCAGAACAGGGTTCAGTAGGGGAGTTTACAGCCTGGGTAACAGGAACAATCCTATTACACTTTGCTGCACTGACTGAGGATCCAAATTGCCATTATACAGCTCTGTAATTCCAACAAACCATTCCTGTTATTGGGGTGCAAGTGTTGTTTCATACAGCCATTAACAGGGTTTGTTACAAGAAAATATTTCTATGTCTTATTTGCACTTGTGCGGTGCAGTGACATGTTCGAAAGCATTTTTTGGCTTGTATTAGTGGGGAAAAAAGGGCTTATTATCCATTGTTTGGTAAAGTGAGAAAATTACAGCCCTTTTTGGCATATATTAGTGGCAAAAAAAATATATATTATTTGCCGTTCAGCGGTGCAGTTATATGTTCTAAAGCTTTTTGTGGCGTGTATAAGTGGAAAAAAGTAAGGCCCTATTTTATGGTCAGCGAAGCAGTTATATGTTCTAAAGCCCTTTTTGGCTTGTACTAGTGGCAAAAAAAATATATACCCGGTATTTGCTGTTTAGTGGTGCAGTTATATGTTCTAAAGCCCTTTTTGGCGTGTATTAGTGGCACAAAAAAGTATTTACCGTTGTGTGTTGAAGTGAGAAAATTACAGCCTTTTTTGGCGTGTATTAGTGGCAACAAAATATATATTTGCTGCTCAGTGGTGCAGTTATATGTTC
This sequence comes from Bufo gargarizans, assembly GCF_014858855.1. Lineage (NCBI taxonomy): Eukaryota > Metazoa > Chordata > Amphibia > Anura > Bufonidae > Bufo > Bufo gargarizans. The sequence continues at coordinate 618,626,334 of NC_058082.1, read as the reverse complement.
TAAAGCCCTTTTTAGCATGTATAAGTGGCACAAAAAAAAGTATTTGCCGTTGTGTGGTGAAGTGAGAAAATTGCAGCCTTTTTTGGCATGTATTAGTGGCATATATATTATTATATATTATATATTATTTGCTGTTCAGAGGTGCAGTTATATATTCTAAAGACTGTTGTGGCTTGTATAAGTGGAAAAAAGTTAGGGCCTATTTGCCATTCAGCGGTGCAGTTATGTGTTCTAAAGCCCTTTTTGGAGTGTATTAGTGGGAAAAAATATATATTATTTGCTGTTCAGCGGTGCAGTTATATGTTCTTAAGCCTTCTTTGGCATGTATTAGCAGAAAAAAAAGGGCTTATTAGCCGTTGTGTGGTAAAGGGACAAAATTACAGACTCTTTTGGGGTGTTTTACTTTCCTTTTTATTTATTTGATCTAACAGTATGTCAGACAGAGAAGTGCCAGGCCCTGCACAGGGGAGTGGCAGAGGCCTAAATGTTTCTGGCGCAGGCATAGGTCGCAGCAGAGTAAGGGGGCGTGGCAGCAGGAGTCGCAGCAAGAGGCCTGAGCTCCCGGTGTTATCTAGCGGTCGTGTCTTGACCAGCAACCCAGCGGTTCTTGAATGGTTGACTCGGTCATCCACTTCGTCCCAAGTGACATCAGACACCCCCAGCCAAGATTCTGTGGGTTCGTCAGACTCAACCCTTAGTTGGCATGGCCCGGGAGCAGGCCCTGTGCCCTCACCTGTCCTCAACCTGCCTCTGTCCTTTTCTGTTCCCTCAGCCAGAGAAGTATTATATGCTGTGGGCTCAGCTCCACTATACAGCGAGGACAAGCTACTAGAGGACAGTCAGCAGCTACTAGCCAGGCAAGATGTGGAGGAGACATACACCGCTTCCTCCAGTAGGCAGTCAAGTAGTGATGAAGAGAGTGACATGGGAGCTGGTGTTGCAAGAGGTCAAGCTTCTGACCCAGAGACTGTTGAGGGGGACATCATTGACGTCCAGACAGTACTCGATAATGATGTAACTGATCGCACTTGGGAACCGGGTCAATTAGGGGCTTCATGATCATCGAGAGAAGAGGGTGTCAGCTTGCCCGTGAGGCAACCCGCCAACCGCTTTGCAGGAGCCTACCTGCCCGGAAAGTAGCGGTGCAGGGGTTCACAGAAGCAGTGGCGATAGCAGTCAGTCAGTGCGGAGTGTTGGGGGTAAAATCACCTACTTGGCGGTGTGGCAGTTTTTTGTTAAGCCACCGGAGGAGGTGAACATGGTCCTTTGTAGAAACTGTGGGCAGAAGGTGAAGCGTGGCCAGGGTGCCAATGTTGGCATCACGGCCCTGCGTCAACATATGCAGCGTCACCATAAAGTGGCCTGGGAGAACTGTGGCTTATATGTGGTGGTCCAGCCTGCTGCAGCAACCGCTGCATCACCCAGTGGCACGCACCCACCTTCTTCCATATACCTTCTTCCCCTAAATACTGATTGAGGGGTGTTATTGCTATATACCCTCTTCCAACAAATACTGATTGAGGGCTGAGATACACCGGCTTTCACAAAATACTGATTGAGGGGTGCCATATATCTGTTTCTGCCAAATACTGATTGAGGGGTGCTCTATACCTGTTTCCACCAAATACTGATTGAGGGGTGCTATATACCTTCTTCCACAAAATACCGATTGAGGGGTGCTATTGCTATATACCTTCTTCCACCAAATACTGATTAAGGGCTGCGATACACCTGCTTCCACAATATACTGATTGAGGGGTGCCATATACTTTTTATCGCCAAATACTGATTGAGGGGTGCTATAAACCTGTTTCCGCCAATTACTGATTGAGTTGTACCATATACCTTCTTCCGCAAAATTCTGATTGAGGGGTGCTATTGCTATATACCTTCTTCCACCAAATACTGATTAAGGGCTGTGATACACCTGCTTCCACAATATACTGATTGAGGGGTGCCATATACTTGTTATCGCCAAATACTGATTGAGGGGTGCTATATACCTTCTTCCACCAAATACTGATTGAGGGCTGCGATACATCTGCTTCCACAAAATACTGATTGAGGGGTGCCATGTACCTTCTTCCACAAAATACTGATTGAGGGGTGCTATTGCTATATACCTTCTTCCACTAAATACTGATTGAGAGCTGCAATACCCCTGCTTCCACAAAATACTGATTTAGGGGTGCCATATACCTGTTTCCGACAAATACTGATTGAGGGGTGCTATTGCTATATACCTTCCTCCACCAAATTCTGATTGAGGGCTGCGATACACCTGCTTTCACAAAATACTGATTGAGGGGTGCCATATACCTGTTTCCGCCAAATACTGATTGAGGGGTACTATATACCTGTTTCCGACAAATACTGATTGAGGGGTGCTATATACCTGTTTCCGCCAAATACTGATTGAGGGGTGTCATATACCTTCTTCCACAAAATAGTGTTAGAGGAGTGCTATTGCTATATATCTTTTTCCACCGAATACTGATTGAGGGCTGCGATACATCTGCTTCAACAAAATACTGATTGAGGGGTGCTATATAACTGTTTCCGCCAAATACTGATTGAAAGGGTGCTATATACCTGTTTCCGCCAAATACTGATTGAGGGGTGCGATATACCTTTTTCCACAAAATACTGATTGAGGGATGCTATTGCTATCTACCTTCTTCCACCAAATACTGATTGAGGGCTGCAATACACATGCTTCCACAAAATACTGATTGAGGGGTGCCATATACCTATTTCCGCCATATACCTTATTCCACAAAATACTGATTGAGGGGTGGTATTGCTATATAACTTTTTCCACTAAATACTGATTGAGGGCTGCGATATACCTTCTTCCACAAATGGTGCTCTTCTCTACAGACTTAGGCAGAGGGTCATTTAGAAAATGATGCAGGAGGAGAAACAGAACTGGATCGCACATCCACAATGGTATGCTTTGATCTAACTCGCTTCTCAGTGCTATAATAAAGTGTACAGCCCCCATACTACATGCTGCATTAGTGTACATTTTGATCAAAAGGCATAAGCCCACTCACCACGCCAAGGTCGCCTCTTTGAGTGGCACCTACTCTGAAAAAGGCGCAGCGACCATGCAGTGACGAGGTGGCGCTGCCCTAGTAGGTGGCGGGACCCAGGGGTCAAACAGCACCTCTGCTGTCTGATTATGCCCCCCATGGCACTGGTTCCCACCAGCACAGCGCCACAAAAACAAAGGCCACCACACAGTACTGCACCATGTGAACAGTTGTCTAACACAACATGTCCACCACTATCAGGAGCTACAGGTCAATGATCACTATATGCAGACCTGTGTGATTAAAACCACCTGTGCCGAATGGGAGGCGTGCTGATACCAGTAATAAAGAAGAAAAGACTAAAATAATGATGCAGGGGGAGAAACAGAACTGGATCGCACATCCACAATGCTATGCTTTGATATAACTCGCTTCTCAGCGCTATAATAAAGTGTACAGCCCACCATACTACATGCTGTACAAGAGGCATTAGTGTACGTTTTGATCAAAAGGCATAAGCCCACTCACCAGCCAAGGTCGCCTCTTTGAGTGGGACCTACTCTGAAAAAGGCGCAGTGACCATGCAGTGACGAGGTGGCATTGCCCTAGTAGGCGGCGGGACCCAGGGGTCAAACAGCACCTCTGCTGTCTGATTATGACACCCATGGCACTGGGTCCCACCAACCCACCAGCACAGCGCCACAAAAACAAAGGCCACCACACAGTACTGCACCATGTGAACAGTTGTCTAACACAACATGTCCACCACTATCAGGAGCTACAGGTCAATGACCACTATATGCAGACCTGTGTGATTAAAACAACCTGTGCCGAATGGGAGGCGTGCTGATACCAGTAATAAAGAAGAAAATACTCAAATAATGATGCAGGGGGAGAAACAGAACTGGATCGCACAGCCACAATGCTATGCTTTGATATAACTCGCTTTTTAGCGCTATAATAAAGTGTACAGCCCCCCATACTGCATGCTGTACAAGAGGCATTAGTGTACTGTCACGGCTGAGGATGGGGAAAACCCTCAGCCGTGCGGTATCAGCAGATGGATGGTCAGAGCATGGCCAGGACAGGAATCAGGGAGCAGGTCACCTCCTAACAATCCCTAATTCTGACCCTGTCTCCTAGCCTGTATGAGCCGACCCTGATGGTAGGAGGGCTCATACTCCGGAACCTAATATTCCTGCTAGCCCTCAGGGTGGCCCTGGACTAGGAGCTGGGTAAGACTACCTGTTCCTCCTAGATACGGACGAACAGGAGTCTCACTGGCCAAGCTATAAAGACAGGGGAAACAGAAACAGACATATGGCAATGGCAGGTAAGTGAGACTAGTACCACACCTACCTGCCACCGACACAGAGCCTGGAACCCATGTATAAGTGCTGCTGTCCACAACAACACAAGAGACACAGCACACAACACACATCACACGGGAAACCAGGAAACCATATGCTGCAATAAATGAAGACCAAAGAAACATCTACTTAACACCATACATAAAGCTTATGACCACAAGGGTGGCCCCCACTGGCAGATGGTATAACAGGAGGATGTCTCCAGCAACCATGGCTGAAGAACCCCTCAGCTAACTGAAAACAGCAGAGGCTTTATAGCCCAAAGTAGCCACACCCACACTCAGACACACCAGGTGATCACACACACAGAAGGGAGTTAACCCTTCCAACACAAGGCAAGGGAAGACGGCCACTTAAAGGGGAAGTACACACATAAACACACACTTCACCTGTTGCCGCGGGCAACGGCATGCGTGGCAACCATGTCCTGGGGATCAGCCATAGGGCTGAGACACTGCCACCACATGCACACAACACCACACGTTGCCACGGGCAACCAAGTGAAGGAAAGTGTCACAAAACACACCATAGGCCGTGACACTCTCACCCCTCAAAGCCCCCTTACCACACAAAAAGGGAAAACCAGTGTGGGATCCCTAAACAGGGAAGGGAGAAGGGAAAAGGGTAGCAGAATCAGTGTCAGCGAGTCTCCCTAGGACTGCTGCCAGCCCCTGGAACAACACACAGGGACCAGGGTGCTGACTGCAAGCCTCTGGAACAACACACTGGGACCAGAGACCAGCAAAGAAACAGCCCAGAGAGACCTGCACTGAACACTGCGTCCACTCTCAGTAAACGGTTCCACCAAGTCGCTGCCAGTATGCATCCTCTCCCAGCATACACTACAGCCAGTCCAACGAGGACTGCAGCCAGCCACACCGACACAGGTGAGCGAACCTCTGAGAAGTGGACGAGGAGAGACCCAACCACAAGTGCCAGTTCACACACACTGCAGCCACAGCCACAGAGAACTGCACAGTATCAGGGTTCCCCTTTCACCCTCCCTCCAGAGGATAAGCATGTGTGCCAGAAAGCGGTAGGCACCACATGCTGCGCCCTCTTCCGAAGGCCGGATACTCCCACCCCTCAAAGCCCCTCCCAACAACAAAAGGGGAAAGTTGGTGAGGCATAAAAAACAATGGGAGGGGGGGAGGGGAATGACAAACAAGGGGACACCAACACGGACAACGGTGAGAAAGGAATGGCGGGGAATGCCACTCACCGCGCCGTAAACGGTGAAACCCCCATAACGCTCTCCCTCCGGAGAACGCGCATGCACCCCATCCGCAGATGGCGGTACATGCTGCACCCTCTTTCGAGGAAAATGCCACGTGAGGAGCCATTGTGGTCATACTGTCACGGCTGAGGATGGGGAAAACCCTCAGCCGTGCGGTATCAGCAGATGGATGGTCAGAGCATGGCCAGGACAGGAATCAGGGAGCAGGTCACCTCCTAACAATCCCTAATTCTGACCCTGTCTCCTAGCCTGTATGAGCCGACCCTGATGGTAGGAGGGCTCATACTCCGGAACCTAATATTCCTGCTAGCCCTCAGGGTGGCTCTGGACTAGGAGCTGGGTAAGACTACCTGTTCCTCCTAGATACGGACGAACAGGAGTCTCACTGGCCAAGCTATAAAGACAGGGGAAACAGAAACAGACATATGGCAATGGCAGGTAAGTGAGACTAGTACCACACCTACCTGCCACCGACACAGAGCCTGGAACCCAGATGGTATAACAGGAGGATGTCTCCAGCAACCATGGCTGAAGAACCCCTCAGCTAACTGAAAACAGCAGAGGCTTTATAGCCCAAAGTAGCCACACCCACACTCAGACACACCAGGTGATCACACACACAGAAGGGAGTCAACCCTTCCAATACAAAGCAAGGGAAGACGACCACTTAAAGAGGACGTACACACTTAAACACACACTTCATCTGTTGCCGCGGGCAGCGGCATGCGTGGCAACCATGTCCTGGGGATCAGCCATAGGGCTGAGACACTGCCACCACATGCACACAACACCACACGTTGCCACAGGCAACCAAGTGAAGGAAAGTGTCACAAAACACACCATAGGCCGTGACATGTACATTTTGATCAAAAGGCATAAGCCCACTCACCACGCCAAGGTCGCCTCTTTGAGTGGGACCTACTCTGAAAAAGGCGCAGCGACCATGCAGTGACAAGGTGGCGCTGCCCTAGTAGGCGGACGGGACCCAAGGGTCAAACAGCACCTCTGCTGTCTGATTATGCCATCCATGGCACTGGGTCCCACCAACCCACCAGCACAGCGCCACAAAAACAAAGGCCTTTACGCAAGACTGCACCATGTGAACAGTTGTCTAACACAACATGTCCACCACTATCAGGAGCTACAGGTCAATGACCACTATATGCAGACCTGTGTGATTAAAACCACCTGTGCCGAATGGGAGGAGTGCTGATACCAGAAAAGACTACTAGGGCAGCGCCACCTCGTCACTGCATGGTCGCTGCGCCTTTTTCAGAGTAGGTCCCACTCAAAGAGGCGACCTTGGCGTGGTGAGTAGGCTTATGCCTTTTGATCAAAATGTACACTAATGCCTCTTGTACAGCATGCAGTATGGGGGGCTGTACACTTTATTATAGTGCTGATAAGCGAGTTAGATCAAAGCATAGCATTCTGGATGTGCGATCCAGTTCTGTTTCTCCCCCTGCATCGTCGTTTAGAAAATGACAGGAAGAGGTATACTGTTCCACAGGGGTGGTAGGGGTCGGGAAGGTGCACCAGGCCGGGGCCTAAGTGGGAAGTTGGAGAAGGCGCGTGTGATAACTTCAAAGGCCGCACCAGAGTTGGTTGAGTGGCTCACTCAGCCTTCTGTTTCTGCACCCTCCTCATCCTATGTATCTGCACGCTCCTCACTCTCTGCTGTGTGCACCCCCAAAGACACCACCACGATAGCCCCTCCACTCGAGTCAGAGGAATTCTTTTCCCATTTATTCCCAGACCTTACCGATGCACAGCCATTCTTCACATCAGATGAGGAAGAGGAGGTGGTAACGGTCGCCACCCAGCGGTCTGACGACAGTACCCAGATCAGCCCAAGAAGGGTGGGCCCCTGCTGTTGCTCCTACTCCGAGATCTCTAATGTGGTGAAGGTGACGATTATGACGTGTCGATGGACTTCACGTGGGTGTCCACAAGAGAGGAAGAGGAGGGGAGTTCAGGCAAAACTCGCATTGCACAGGAGGCAAAAAGCAGATTGCAAATGTATCTTGAGCAAGCCATCCACCATGCACAGTCACATCTTGCGCTCCTAGGACGTCGGCACATGGCTCCGCAGTGTGGGCTTTTTTTTAAGGTCAGCTGCTGATAATAGTGTTGCCATCTGCGGTAAGTCCAACACTCACCTAGGGACGACTGCCTTAACAAGGCACCTTGTAGCTCCAGCCACAGAATCCAAAGTTCTTTGCTGTCAGGTGAATGCCTATTGGCTAATTGTTGGGGCCTGTACTGGCCGACAGTTACATTTTTATCCTGTGACTGCCTAATGTACCTCCAGCCACAGAATCCAAAGTTCTTTGCTGTCAGGTGAATGCCTATTGCCTAATTTTTGGGGCCTGTACTGGCCGACAGTTATATAATCACACCCCTGTCTCACTCCTCTGCCTCTCATTATGGTGGCGTATGAACCGCATTTACCATAAGGACCTTCTAATGTCACAGGGTCATGTGACTGTGCCCCCCACCCCGTACTGTTCTCCGCACCTCGTACTGTTCCCTCTTATACCCTGAATTGTGCCCTCTTACCACACCCTGTGCAGTGCCCCTAGTCATTCCCTGTACTATGCCCTCTTACACCCCTTTATCCGGTCATGGTATGGTGGTCTTATCCGGTCACTGTACAGAGGTGTTATCCGGTCAATGTATGGCGGTGGTATCCAAAAACTGGATGGCCATAACTGTATCCCTTTCCCTGCTCACTCCATCCTTTTTTAGACCTGGCATGAGTGGTAAAAATATGCAGATTGTGGTGCTAAGGACCTTTGCGCCACAATCTGTGTCAGAAATATGCCTAACATAGACGTATTTCTATATAAAAAAAATGATCACCTAATTGTATTATTATTCGGTGGTAGGGCTAATATCTTTATATTATATAGATTCTAGTGTATTATACTGTGCCCTGTATTTTCTAGTAGAAAATGATCCTTGGGAAACACAGTCCTCATCCCTGACCACCAGGACCAAGTAGCAGTACATGGCGGCCTCCCCTCTCCGCCACGCTGCTCCACTGTGTACTGGTGTTTAATTTGACACTATGGCTGGGTTCACATTCTATTTTTGCTATTTTTGCTGCCACCCGCCTGATGCCACACATCTGATGCCAAGTGCTCCTTCTTTCACCCACCATCTTTAGCTGCCACCCAACTCCCCACACTGTCAACAGGTCACTCTATGGTCTCCTGATGCTGCTGCCACCTCACCACTCAGGTCTCCTGATGCTGCTGCTGGCACCTTCACACTGTCATTGTGCCACCCTGTGGGCTCCTCCTGATTCTGCTGCCGCCACCTCCACACTCTGTCATTGTGCCACTCTGTGGCCTCCTGATGCTGCTGCCACCTCCACACTCTGTCATTGTGCCACTCTGTGGCCTCCTCCTGATGCTGCTGCTGCCACCACCTCCACACTCTGTCATTGTGCCACCTCCATACTGTCATTGTGCCACTCTGTGGCCTCCTGATACTGCTGCTGCCACCTCCACACTGTCATTGTGCCACCCTGTGGCATCCTCCTGATGCTGCTGCCACCTCCACACTCTGTCATTTTGCCACCTCCACACTGTCATTGTGCCACTCTGTGGCCTCCTCCTGATGCTGTTGCCACCTTCAGACTCTGTCATTGGGCCACTCTGTGGTCTCCTCATGCTGTTTCCACCTCACCACTATGTCATAGGGCCACTCTGTTGACTTCTCATGCTGTTTCCACCCTCCCCACTTCATGACTGGGCCACTATTTTGCCTTTCAGCCTGGCTGATAACATTATTTATTTGACTCTTCTTCTGCTCTGTCAGAAGGAAGGAAAAATGAGACGCACAACGGATCCTGTCTATGTAGCAGCTGTAAGGCCTGCATGACATGGTCCCTATTTTGCATCAGAATTCACCTATGATTTGGTAGCCAAAAGCAGGAGTGGGTACAAAACACAGAAGACATGTAAATATTCTATCCATGTGTTATCTCTGTTTTGGATCCACTGATTTTTTTTTTGCTTTAGCAACACTGATGGATTACTGACAAAATGCTTACCGAGTGAAGGCAGATGATCAACAGACAGGATCCGTTGTTCTGCAAAAAAATCTGTGACGCCAACACAAACTTACTGCTGACACCCTCTCCACTCTGTCGGGGGGGGGGCTCTACTTGTATAAGTGTTTAATAGAGCAGGTTCTGTAGACATCTATGTGGAATTAGCTGACGACGGTGTAAAAGGAGTGCTCTTCTTCTTGACAATAACATTGACCTGTAGGGCTGAGTTTACACTTGAGTTAGTTGGTCAGTTTTGACCGCGTAACTGCCCAAATAAGTGAAGTGATTCTAAGAGTGACGCCTGTCATCTGCATGTCATACTGACTCACAGTATTGTTTCACTACCACAGCAGACTCCCTATGCATGTTACTGCAAGGCACAGTGTTCTACACCACTATACAGGCTCTCTGCAGCCAGAAAATAGCAGGGTTTTTTTTAAAGCGATTTGCCACGAATAGATTCGGATCGAATCTTTTCGGAAAAATTCGGCGAACCGACCAAATCAAATTTTTAAGAAATTAGCTCATCTCTAGTTGCCGTTCTCTGGGTTGGGTTCGTGAAGGTGTTGTGAAGTGCAGCCCCCCAGTGCTTACAGAATGTAAGAGAGGCAGTAGTAGGGGGTAATTTACAGTTGGTCCTTACTCGAAAAACATGGAAATAGATTTCTGATTTACAGAGGTTTCATTCATTTCATCAGCAGGTTACAACAATCGGTTGTTGATAGCAGTCATTCCTTTCTTTCCTTGAAGACCTTATTAAGTGGCTGTCAGGCCAGGACTGCTTTAACCATAGAGTGAATGGTGCACCTGCACAGAGCTCACCAATGTGTTAAAATGACCCTATGTCAGGCCTGGACATGGGTGGTTCTGTCCTATACTATGCTTCTTGAGTCATCACTGATGAATACGATTTGGTATTATTCCACAGCACTATTTATGTGAGGCTGCATGGCAAGACCACTTACTGGTATCTCACATATACAGTTGCAAGAAAAAGTATGTGAACCCTTTGGAATTATATGGATTTCTGCACAAATTGGTCATAAAATGTGATCTGATCTTCATCTAAGTCACAACAATAGACAATCACAGTCTGCTTAAACTAATAACACGCAAAAAATTAAATGTTACCATGTTTTTATTGAACAGACCATGTAAACATTCACAGTGCAGGTGGAAAAAGTATGTGAACTCCTAGACTAATGACATCTCCAATAGCTAATTGGAATGAGGTGTCAGCCAACTGGAGTCCAATCAATGAGATGAGATTGGAGGTGTTGGTTACAGATGCCCTGCCCTATAAAAAACACACACCAGTTCTGGGTTTGCTTTTCACAAGAAGCATTGCCTGATGTGAATGATGCCTCGCACAAAAGAGCTGTCAGAAGACCTACGATTAAGAATTGTTGACTTGCATAAAGCTGGAAAGGGTTATAAAGTATCTCCAAAAGCCTAGCTGTTCATCAGTCCATGGTAAGACAAATTGTCTATAAATAAAGTTCAGCACTGCTGCTACTTTACCTAGGAGTGGCCGTCCTGTAAAGAGGGCTGCAAAAGCACAGCGCAGACTGCTCAATGAGGTGAAGAATCATCCTAGAGTGTCAGCTAAGGACTTACAAAAGTCTCTGGCATATGCTAACATCCCTGTTAGCGAATCTACGATACGTAAAACACTAAACAAGCATGGATTTCATGGGAGGATACCACAGAGGAAGCCACTGCTGTCCAAAAAAAAAACATTGCTCCATGTTTACAGTTTGCACAAGAGCACCTGGATGTTCCACAGCAGTACTGGCAAAATATTCTGTGCACAGATGAAACCAAAGTTGAGTTGTATGGAAGAAACACACAACACTATGTGTGGAGAAAAAGAGGCACAGCACACCAACATCAAAACCTCATCCCAACTGTGAAGTATGGTGGTGGGAGCATCATGGTTTGAGGCTGCTTTGCTGCGTCAGGTCCTGGACGGATTGCTATCATCGAAGGAAAAATGAATTCACAAGTTTATCAAGACATTTTGCAGGAGAACTTAAGGCCATCTGTCCACCAACTGAAGCTCAACAGAAGATGGGTGTTGCAACAGGACAACGACCCAAAGCATAGAAGTAAATCAACAACAGAATGGCTTAAACAGAAGAAAATAGGCCTTCTGGAGTGGCCCAGTCCTAACCTAAACCCGATTGAGATGGTGTGGCATGACCTTAAGAAAGCGATTCACACCAGACATCCCAAGAATATTGCTGAACTTAAACAGTTCTGTAGAGAGGAATGGTCAAGAATTAATCCTGACCGTGGTGCACGTCTGATCTGCAACTACAGGAAACATTTGGTTGAAGTTATTGCTGCCGAAGGAGGTTCAACTAGTTATTAAATCCAAGGGTTCACATACTTTATCCACCTGCAATGTGAATGTTTACATGGTGTGTTCAATAAAAAAAATGGTAACATTCAATTCTTTGTGCTATTAGTTTAAGCAGACTGTGATTGTCTATTGTTGTGACTTAGATGAAGATCAGATCACATTTTATGACCAATTTGTGCAGAAATCCATATCATTCCAAAGGGTTCACATACTTTTTCTTGCAACTGTATATTCTTATTATTATAGACAAATCCATTGACATTCATTGAAACTCCACTCAAGCCACCTCAAATTTGAAGTTCAATTTCTAAACTGCGTCTGTGCCCTCATTTTTAGAGACATACTATGAATCAAAAAGTAGGTCTGGGTCTTGTGATTCTCACAATATAAAGCTCTTTGCTGTATGATTTATAATGTTTAAACTACAACCGTTTTGAAGATGGCAACCGCCAGTGAAGTGAGCAAGTTGGAGTAGTTTGTTGTTAACCGCTCTTCTCTGCCTTTGCTGTAGAGAGAGTTGCCATAGGAACTAGGGCTGCACGATATGGGAATTTTGTGCGATTGCGATTAGGGCCCTAAAAATTGTGATAACGATATGCGATGCAATATTTTAAGGGAATTGTGCTAGAGGTCTATTTGCTTGGAGTTTCCCGTATGAGCCGCTGACGCTGCAACAGGAGCCCCTGCCGTGACCCGTCACCCAGGTACCGTATTTTTTAGCTTTATAAGACGCACCTGATTATAAGACGCATCAAGTCTTTTGAGGAGGAAAATAAGAAAAAAAAGATTTTGAACCAGAAGGTGTGCTTTTGGTGGATTTTGAACTAATGGTGGTCTGGGTATGACATTGTTATGGGGGATCTGTGGATAGCACTGTTATTAGGGATTCTTTAGATGGCACTGTTATGGGGGACCTATGGATGACACACTGTTATGAGGGACCTATGGATGACACACTGTTATGGAGGATATGTTATGGGGATCTGTGGTTGGCACTGTTATGGGGATCTGTGGTTGGCACTGTTATGGGGATCTGTGGATGGCACTGTTATGGGGATCTGTGGATGGCACTGTTATGGGGATCTGTGGTTGGCACTGTTATGAGGGATTCTTTGGATGGCACTGTTATAGGAGACCTATGGATGACGCACTGTTATGGGGGATCTGTGGATGATACTTATGGGGATCTGTGGGTGACACTTATGGGGATCTGTGATTGGCACGGTTATGGGGATCTGTGGTTGGCACTGTTATGGGGATTTGTGGATGGCACTGTTATGGGGATCTGTGGTTGGCACTGTTATGAGGGATTCTTTGGATGGCACTGTTATAGGGGACCTATGGATGACGCACTGTTATGGGGGACCTATGGATGACGCACTGTTATGGGGGATCTGTGGATGGCAAGTTATGGGGATCTGTGGATGGCAAGTTATGGGGATCTGTGGAAGGCACTGTTATGAGGGATTCTTTGGATGGCACTGTTATGGGGGACCTATGGATGACACACTGTTATGGGGGATCTGTGGATGACACTGTTATGGGGATCTGTGGTTGGCACTGTTATAGGGGATCTGTGGATGGCACTGTTATGGGGATCTGTAGATAGAACGGTTATGAGGGATTCTTTGGATGGCACTGTAATGGGGGACCTATGGATGACGCACTGTTATGGGGGATATGTGGATGACACTGTTATGGGGATGTGTGGATGACACTGTTATGGGGATCTGTGGATGACACTGTTATGGGGATCTGTGGTTGGAACTGTTATGGGGATCTGTGGTTGGCGCTGTTATGGGGATCTGTGGTTGGCGCTGTTATGGGGAGGATCTGTGGATGATGCACTGTTATGGGGGATGTGTGCTATGACACATAGGGCCATGAGGGGGGCCAGCTTAAGATGCTATATGTGTGAATGACACACATATAGCATATTATGCTGGTCCCCCTCATGTCCCTATGTGTCACAGCATTACTTTATTAATGTCCCCTCATGTGTCCTAAACCGCGCACATAACTGTCTTTGTATGTAAAGTCTTTATTTACTGCTGAAACAATCGCTCTCCTATTGATAAACTCCTATTGATAAAATCACCAGCCTCTGTACTCACTATGAATGCACTGCAGCAAGCGGGCCGGCCGGCGCATGACTTCAGTCAGTCAGTCACGCTCCTCCCACTACATTAATGAAGCAGGAGTGCGACTGACTGAAGTCATACGCCGGACGGCCCGCTAGCTACAGTGCATTCATAGTGAGTACAGAGGCTGGTGATTTTATCAATAGGAGTTTATCAATAGGAGAGCGATTGTTTCAGCAGTAAAGAAAGACTTTACATACAAAGACAGTTATGTGCGCAGGGTCCGCCACGACTTGCCTTCAGCCCCTCCCCTTACTGTAACTGATGTATCGCCGGCCGCGCTGTGCAGCATAGCGGCCGGCGATACATCAGTGTCAGCCACGTAAAAAGTCAACCATCTCTTTATGAGATGCACAGTATTTTTGGGTCAGCCAAATCGTCATATCGCAATAGGCGATTATCGCAATACGATTGCTTTGGCGATATATCGTGCAGGCCTAATAGGAACCCAGATGTGTGATCAGCCAGCAGAGTGACAAAAGCTAGAGTGTGAGCTAAAAAATCAGGACATGATTTCTAAACTGCCACCACTCCCTCATTTTCAAGCCCACCTACACAAATCGGCTGCTAATGTTTTTATAAATGTATGTTTTAATGTAACTGTGAAGCACTTTTGGCAACAACATTGCAATTAAATGTGCTATATAAATAAATAAAAGTTGAAATCCATTTCTCACTCTATCAAGCTTGCCATGTGCACTTTTTAAATTTGATCAATCAATTAGTTAGTGTAATGTTTACTATCTTTACTCACTCCAAACACTCCACACAGTTACTTCGCCCACTCCATAAAGTTACTCTGCCCAGTCCAACCTTTCCACAGTTACTCCAGCCACTCCAACCACACAACAGTTACTCAAGCCACTCCACCCAGTTACTCCGCCCACTCCAGTTGTAGACCACTGGTGGAGGCAAGAAGACTTCATTCAATTGTAGCTTTTCTAGTTTATTCTTCTTGTGCTTGCATAATGCGTTTATGCCACAAGTCTACATATATTTGGGATCCTTTAGTACTGTGTTATTACTGCTTTAGAAGCAGTTTTTTTTTTATTCAGCCCCACGCAGATTTTGCCTTATCAGGGGCTTGTGCTGTGGTTTTTAGAGTTGTTGTTTATCAATTGCCGCTCCTCATGAATTTTGTATATTGTAAGTGCTTTCAAATTTTTGGTCTTTGTCTCTGTATTAATAAAATGATGGTATTTTAATTATTGCTTGCCTGGCATGCTCCATTTTTATATGTGTACTCTGGTTTGTCTAAACTATAAACTACATAGTAGTCGTAAATAAGTTAAGGAGTCAGAATATGGCGATGCGCAAAAAAACAAACAAAAAGATTAACCTTTCTCAAATTTGTATTCATTTTTAAAGTATTAAAGCACAATAAAAATGTAAAAATGTTTACTGGTACTAAACCGCAGAATACAGTTATTGTCAGTTTTACCGCATAAGGCCCACCCTCGGTTCAACTGAAAATGGAGTAAAAGTACTTTTGTTTCCAAAATGAAGCAACGGATTGCTTGCCCAACAATGTAATGGTGGTTATTTATCAAGACCAGCATTTTCTATATTTTTGAATTACAGAAAAAAGATTTTTTTTTTAGCATTGTTTCTTATTTCTTTTTGTACTGCTCACATTTCACACTACAAAATCTGGGGATTTGATTCTTTGGGTTAATATGGTTATATAGATACTTAATAAGTGTTGTTTTTATATAATGGTTGTGGAAAGAAAGATATTTTACACTTCAGGTCCTTTTACATAGACCAATAATCTGATTGTTCTGTCCAAACTGCGATCCGCTGCCCAGCAACAATGATTCTCTATGGGGAGAAGCGATCGTTGTAGAGAAGCGGAGGTGATTGCTGCATCTAAATGCAGCTCTCAGCTGATGACCAGGCAATTATCAGGAACGTCTTATTTGTTCTCGATAATTGCCTGATGCATCGATCTGTGTAAAAGGAACTTAAATTGACAGTTTTGATTTTCTTTTATTAGATTTTTTAACATTTGTATGCATTTTACTTCATCTTTACTGTTAACCTGCCAGAACTAGTCAGAACTGCACGAAAAGGAGCATCATTGCAGCAGTGCCAAAAGACACTACCTGCACCGTCTACTGTATTTTCACTAAGGTGTTAAAGGAACCACAATAATGGATTTCAATTGATAATTGCCTTTTCTATAATTGAAATAAATCTGAAATGCCAAACATTTGGCACAATTGTGGTGATCTACACAGGGTCTTCCTCAGTTATCAGCATAGTTATGATGGGCTTTCAATATAAGACTGCTGTCATAAAGCTCCATAATTGTGCAGCGAGCCCCTGAGGAGCTGGTGCAGAGGATGGGAGTGATAGTGGCTCTGATGAGATGATAGGTCACAATGTACTCCCTCAGGCCTTTGCTCCCTGGGGATCGGTGCAATGGAAAGGTCAAAAGTAGAAGAATAAAAGTCTCTCTTTACTAAGTGCAAAATAGAAGTTGTAGTACATCAAGCAGTAGTTTGTACACCGTGCAGGTATGGTGTCTGTCAAACTAACAGATGATGGCTACTCTGGTAGGTTATCTTGCTGATATCTCTCTCCTGAACTTCTGGCTAACAGCTGTAAGATGGTACTTGTGCTATGGGTGTCCACTGTGTAATGCAGGCTTTTTTGAGTTGATCTGGCCTTGATGTGGCCTAAGGTCATGGGTGTCTCAGTCGTAGTCCCTAACCTGCAGCAAAGTCTGGATGACTATGGTTTCTGGTCACTCTGCTGACTGTAAGGGTCCATTCACACGTCCTTAAAATGGGTCCGCATCCGTTCCACAATTTTGCGGTACAGGTGCGGACCTACTCATTTTCAATGGGGCCGGAATGTGCTGTCTGCATCCACGGATCCGCACTTCCTTTCTGCAAAAAAATAGAACATGCCCTATTCTTGTCCGCAATTGCGGATAAGAAAATGCATTTTCTATGAGAGTGTCGGCGATATGCGGTCCGCAAAATGCGGAATGCACATTGCCGGTGTCCGGTCTGCAAAACACATACGGACGTGTGAATGGCCCCTATGTTGTAGCTTTGCAAAATATCTGTAGGTTTGTCTTTGAAATCTCTCGGGAGCAGTGGTCTCACAGATGAGTTGGTTTTCTGGTCTCTTGGAGCAGGAGCAATAGGACTTGCTTTCTCACTCCTCACTGTCCTCACTCCTGGCAGGAAGTATGATCAGCCCAGTCCTATCAAGAGGGGAGAAATGGGATGCTTAGCCCCATTCCTGATGCCAACCATACCTCGCCTTCTGGTACAGTGCAAACATTAAATAATATTACAAACCAAACATTTGCAGACACCCCCTGGGGCCAGGGTACTGCAATTGTATCATGTAAATGGAGCCTACTTGGAGTCAATTGTAAACTGACAATCTCAAAACAATATTTCTTTAAAGTGTGTGTTCTCTTTAATGTGGAGCAGATAAAATGCAGCACTCGTGTACTAAACAGAAACCACTGTAAAACAAGGTCTACTCGGTGGTTACCATTTTGGGGTCGAGGCATATATTTAGGTGCCCCAGTTTAATAGTGCAACGGCATGCAAAGAGCAATGCTCAAAAACTAGTTGCATGGTTTCAAAAATAAGTCATGACCTACTTCTTCTTCCTGACCCAAGGCAAATGACTAACGCAGAGGCAGACTGTGACCTGCTTAGAGTGGTTTAGTGTGTCAACTGCCACCTGGTTTTATGTCATTGAACGTTTAATGAAGCTGTCTAAATCAGGCAGAGTTAACCCAGAAACCACGCTACAGTCTTAAGTTGTATTTTTAGGTTAAATCCTGTTAAATACATTAAGCAGCATCCTAAGCTCGCTGTGTTTTGAAACTTTGTTAATCCATCTTGTGTCTTTGCCGGTGGTGGAAATTGTCTTCTGCTCCAGGTCTTTAATGTAGGACTGTCCAGTTACACATAGGAATAAGGACAAAAAAACAACAATGTGCTACAGTATATCCAGCTGTCCTATAGCTGACCCATTGCAAAAAATTTAAAATTCGAGCCTGTGGGTTCTCAAGCATCACTCAAGCAAATTATGTTTAGCTGCTCATACACAAAGTATCACAGGGAAGAGGCAGCTCCTGCCGACTCGACTATTAACATGCATGCTCAGCTTGGTGGAGAGAAAATGTAGCTTCAGTGGCATATTTCCCGTTGAAATAAACCCAAAATGCCTAAAATTTCTTTCCCCTGACATCCACTGTGAAAAGGCAGGAGAACCGCATTAGTCAGCCATTTCCACCAAAATCTAATCTGTATTTCTGTCCAATTTGTATGGCCACCTTAACAGCAGAAATGCAATTGTGCTGTTAAAAACTATATGTAAGTGAAAACTAGGGATGAGCGAATTGCTCAAAGTTAAATTTGGGCAAATCGGGCAGACGATTCAATCAGGAATCAGGAAAATTTGTGTATGACACTCTGAGGTCTCCTGGGACTAATATTGTTTTTCTCTCTTGTCTCTCACTTTGACCCAAAAAATTATATTATATTTCTCTCTCTTTCTCACAAAATTGTCCAGAATCAAATCACCAAAAATTTAGGTTCGGATGCAATTTAAAGTTTTACAAAATTTAGGTTCAATCGATTCAGGCTACTTTCACACTTGCGTTTTTGCTGGATCCGGCAGGAATCAGCAAAAACGCTTCCGTTACTGATAATACAACCATCTGCGTCCGTTATGAACGGATCCAGTTGTATTACCTTTAACATATCCAAGACGGATTTGTCATGAACTCCTTTAATAGTCAAAGGGGGACGGTTCCGTTTTGGATTGTGTCAGAGAAAACTGATCCGTCCCCATTGACTTGCAACGTGAGTCATGATGGATCTGTCTTGCTCCTCATCTCATGACGGAAAGCAAAACTGCAACATGCTGCGGTTTGCTCTCCGGTATGAGAATGCAACCAAACGGAATGCATTTTGGAGCATTCCGTTCTGTTCAGTTACATTTTGTCCCTATTGACAATAAATGAGGACAAAATGGAAGCGTTTTTTTTTTCCCGGTATTGAAACCCTATGACGGATCTCAATACCGGAAAATATTAACGCTATTGTGAAAGTAGACTCACTCATCTATAGTCAATACTTTTTGAATAATACTTTCCCATAGGTGTGCAGAGGCGCATGTTGTAAAGGGGTTATGCCCGTAATATGAAAAATGAAAATCAGACATGACAAAGCTAGAACCAGCCCTGCACCTCACATGGGTCCAGAGATCCTCCCATACATTGCTGAAATTGCTCTGCTAGATTTATTTTCAAGCTGGCAGCTCAGGGGGCTTGTCCAATCTGCTGCAGCTGATGGCAGTTGAAGGATGGAACTGAGCATGTACGTCCACCTCCGTGAGCTAGACAGGGAATTTACAAAATGGCAAACAGCAGGTTGCACTGTATAGATAGATTTCAGTGAATAACTCAGTGGCTATACTAAATGTTTAATTACATGCAATTACAAAAGTATTCAGACCTAGGTGCTGGTTTGAAAATGTAGAATATTTTTCATGGGACAACTCCTTCTTTTGTTATTTATTTATTTTTACTACTGCCACTGAGGAATGGTTTTGGTACAATTACAATCTCTATGCTCGAGGCTTGGAACTGTTTTTGGATGCTTGCAGTAAGCTCTCCAATACAATTATTGTATTACTGTATTACCATATTTATTCTGTGTGTGAAGAGAGAGAAAATGCATACCCCATGCTATACATTCGCACTTCCTAACTAAATGGCTTGCGTATGCTTCCATGCTATATACAGTTGCAAGAAAAAGTATGTAAACCCTTTGGAATGATATGGATTTCTGCACAAATTGGTCATAAAATGTGATCTGATCTTCATCTAAGTCACAGCAATAGACAATCACAGTCTGCTTAAACTAATAACACACAAAGAATTAAATGTCACCATGTTTTTATTGAACACACCATGTAAACATTCACAGTGCAGGTGTAAAAAGTATGTGAACCCTTGGATTTAATAACTGGTTGAACCTCCCTTGGCAGCAATAACTTCAACCAAATGTTTCCTGTAGTTGCAGATCAGACGTGCACAATGGTCAGGAGTAATTCTTGACAGAACTGTTTCAGTTCAGCAATATTCTTGGGGTATCTGGTGTAAATCGCTTTTTTGAGGTTATGCCACAGCATCTCAATCGGGTTAAGGTCAGGACTCTGACTGGGCCACTCCATAAGGCCTATTTTCTTCTGTTTTAAGCCATTCTGTTGTTGATTTACTTCTATGCTTTGGGTCGTTGTCCTGTTGCAACACCCATCTTCTGTTGAGCTTCAGCTGGTGGACAGATGGCCTTCTGCAAAATGTCTTGATAAACTTGGGAATTCATTTTTCCTTCGATGATAGCAATCCGTCCAGGCCCTGATGCAGCAAAGCAGCCTCAAACCATGATTCCCCCACCACCATACTTCACAGTTGAGATGAGGTTTTGATGTTGGTGTGCTGTGCCTCTTTTTCCTCCACACAGTGTTGTGTGTTTCTTCCAAACAACTCAACTTTGGTTTCATATGTCCACAGAATATTTTGCCAGTACTGCTGTGGAACATCCAGGTGCTCTTGTGCAAACTGTAAACGTGCAGCAATGTTTTTTTGGACAGCAGTGGCTTCCTCTGTGGTATACTTCCATGAAATCCATTCTTGTTTAGTGTTTTACTTATCGTAGATTAGCTAACAGGGATGTGAGCATATGCCAGAGACTTTTGTAAGTTTTTAGCTGACACTCTAGGATTCTTCTTCACCTCATTGAGCAATCTGCACTGTGCTCTTGCAGTCATCTTTACAGGACGGCCACTCCTAGGGAGAGTAGCAGCAGTGCTGAACTTTCTCCATATAGACTTTATAGACAATTTGTCTTAATGTGGACTGATGAACAGAAAAGGCTTTTGGAGATACTTTTATAACCCTTTCCAGCTTTATGCAAGTCAACAATTCTTAATCTTTGGTGCGAGGCATCATTCACATCAGGCAATGCTTCTTGTGAAAAGCAAACCCAGAACTGGTGTGTGTTTTTTATAGGGCAGGGCAGCTGTAACCAACACCTCCAATCTCATCTCATTGATTGGACTCCAGTTGGCTGACACCTCATTCCAATTAGCTCTTGGAGGTGTCATTAGTCTAGGAGTTCACATACTTTTTCCACCTGCACTGTGAATGTTTACATGGTGTGTTCAATGAAAACATGGTAACATTTAATTCTTTGTGTGTTATTAGTTTAAGCAGACTGTGATTGTCTATTGTTGTGACTTAGCTGAAGATCAGATCACATTTTATGACCAATTTGTGCAGAAATCCATATCATTCCAAAGGGTCCACATACTTTTTCTTGCAACTTTATCTCTTCATTTTACCTTCATGTGCCACCACTCTGCCACCACACCTCTTCCCAGGCTGCAGTGATGATCACCAGCCTCAGCGGTGTATAATGTATTGGCTGCGGTAGTATAGGGATAATCACTGCTGAAGCCAAAACAATATGTCACTGGCTGCAGCAACAGGAAAAGGGAAGAGTGACCTGATGAGAGGGGGCGCAGGAAAGTAAGGAAAGATATTTTTGTTATTTTACCAGGCTCCCAGAACTTTGGTAAAATTAAATAAAAAAAACTCAGACAACCCCTTCAACACAGTGACACAGATTTATTAAGTTATTAGTGCTTAGAATCTTTCTAAAAAGTGGCACCAATTGCTGCAACTAAGGGGTTCTCCAACTCGTTCAACTCGCCTAAAAAGGAATGGGGCATAGTGAGACAGGGCTTGGATTTGAGAGGAGTATGGCCTAGGATGCAATGTTTTGCGCCAAAGTTGTGCCACAATTTAATAAAATGAAATAATACAATACATGCATCTTACCTAACTGGCTAGAGTAGTCACAGGGCTGATTCACACGACTGTGCTCGGTTGAGAAAAATACTGTGTCGGTCAAATCTCCTAGACCAACGGTGGCTCCCCGGACCCAAACTGACTGCATAATAGTGTTTTATGATACAGTCAGTTCCTATCTGTTAACGACCATTATACTGTACTCACATGATGTCACGACCATGGTCATGGTCGTGACTCCTGTAACTGCATGCAGTTGTCTGCAGTCTGGTCTGGTTGTCAATCACAGGTGAGGCTGAAGTATGTTGCCTCACCTGTGGTTGCCGCTGGCAACATTATTTATGTGACAGCATAGCAGCCTGAGCTGATGCTAGGCAGCTTGCTGTAATGTGCATGCGGTTGCACCTGGCAACCTGTCTTTGTTAGGTGTGCCTTTTGTCTGTCTGGTGTGCAAGTGGTTTATTGTGTGTGTATTCCCCTTTAAGTTGCTTGTCTTCCCTTGTCTGGTATTGGAAGGGTTAATTCCCTTCCTAGTGTGTGAGCACTGGGTGTGTCTGTTTGGGTGTGGCTACATGGGCTATAAAGCCTCTGTTGAGATCAGAAGTCTGAGGGGTACTCCAGGCATGTTGCTGGAGTCATCCTCCTGATATCCTTATACCATCTGCCAGTGAGGGCCACCCTTGTGGTCATAAATGTTATATGTGATGTTTAGTTGATGTTGCGTTTCTTTCTATGTTTTATGCAGCTATGGATCTGGGTTCCTGTGTGTATATGTGGGGATTATAGGTTCCGGTGTATAAGCCCTCCCACCATCGGGGTTGGCTCATATGGTTAGGAGTCAGGGTCAGATAAGGGACGCGATAGGAGGTGACCTGCTCCTTAATTCGGTCGTCCTGGCCGAGCAGCGACCAACATCTTCTGGCATCGGATGGCTAAGGGTTTTCCCCATCCTCAGCCGTGACAGTATGACCACAAAGGCTCCTCACGTGAGACCTTTGGAAAAGGGTGCAGCATGCATCGCCATATGTTTGTGGGGTGCATGCGCGTTCTCCGGAGGGAGAAGCGTTTTGGGGATCACCGTTGACGGCGCAGTGAGTGGCTAGTCCCCGCCATTCCTTCACCGTTGTCTGTTTTGGTGTCCCCTTATTTTTTATTCCTTCACCGTTGTTTGTTTGGTGTGTGATTGCACACCTTCGAAAGAGGGTGCAGCATGTATTGCCAGCCGTTTTCAGCATACATGCGCGTTCTCCGGAGGGAGAGCGTTTTGGGGGTTTCGCTGCTGACGGCGCGGTGAGTGGCATTTCCCCGCCATTCCTTCACCGTTGCCTGTTTTTGTGTCCCCTTACTTTTATTCCTTCACCGTTATTTGTTTGGTGTACGGTTGCACACCTTCGGAAGAGTGTGCAGCATGCATCGCCATATTTTGTGGGGTGCATGCGCGTTCTCCGGAGGGAGAGCGTTTTGTGGATCACCGTTAACGGCGCGGTTGGTGGCTTATTCCCCGCCACCCTACCTTCCGTGTCCATGTTGGTGATCCCTCGTCCCTCTCCATGTTCCTATCTCTGGTCGTCTGCTGGCAGCATTCCGTTAGTGTTCCGGCTGCGTGCTGGTTAGGAGTGTCTGCTGGCAACGACTGGAGTGGGGACGTGAGTGGAGAGTGGACGCAGTGTCTGTACGGTCTCCCCGGGCTGTTTCTTTGCTGGTCTCCGGTTCCTGTGTGTTGCTCCGGAGCCTGGCAGTCGACTTCTGGTTCCTGTGTGTTGCTCCAGGGGCCGGCAGCAGTCCTGGGGAGACGCTCATGTTATGACGCTGATTCCCCTTCTCCTATCCTCTTGATGGGTCCCTCACTAGTTTTCCCCTTTTTTTTGGTGGGGGGGCTTTGAGGGGTGGGAGTGTCACGACCATGGTCACAGTCGTGACTCCTGTAACTGCATGCAGTTGTCTGCGGTCTGGTCTGGTTGTCAATCACAGGTGAGGGCTGAAGTATGTTGCCTCACCTGTGGTTGCCGCTGGCAACATTAATTATGTGACAGCATAGCAGCCTGAGCTGATGCTAGGCAGCTTGCTGTAATGTGCATGCAGTTGCACCTGGCAACCTGTCTTTGTTAGGTGTGCTTTTGTCTGTCTGGTGTGCACAGGGTTTATTGTGTGTGTATTCCCCTTTAAGTTGCTTGTCTTCCCTTGTCTGGTATTGGAAGGGTTAATTCCCTTCCTAGTGTGTGAGCACTGGGTGGGTGTGTCTGTGTGGGTGTGGCTACATGGGCTATAAAGCCTCTGTGGAGATCAGAAGTCTGAGGGGTACTCCAGGCATGTTGCTGGAGTCATCCTCCTGGTATCCTTATACCATCTGCCAGTGAGGGCCACCCTTGTGGTCATAAATGTTATATGTGATGTTTAGTTGATGTTGCTTTTCTTTCTATGTTTTATGCAGCTATGGATCTGGGTTCCTGTGTGTATATGTGTGTGTGTGTGTGTGTCTGTGCTGTGTCCATTTATGTTTGGTGTGGACATCAGCTTGTGTGCACGGGATCCAGTCAGCAAGGCTGTGGCAGGTAGGTTTGGAACTAGTGTAGTTCACCTGCCATATCCATATGTCTGTTTGTGTTCCCCTTTTCCTTGCAGCTTGGCCAGTGAGACTCCTGTTCCTCCGTGCCTAGGAGGAACAGGTCGTCTTACCCTGCTCCTTGTTCCAGGGCAATACTAAGGGCTAGCAGGGATTATAGGTTCCGGTGTATGAGCCCTCCCACCATCAGGGTTGGCTCATATGGTTAGGAGTCAGGGTCAGATTAGGGACGCGATAGGAGGTGACCTGCTCCCTAATTCTGTCATCCTGGCCGAGCAGCGACCAACATTTTCTGGCATCACACGGCTGAGGGTTTTCCCCATCCTCAGCCGTGACACATGATGGTCATGTGAATCAGCCCTTACATATCAGATAAGCTTAACTATGTGTCTCCCCCACCACCTACCATAGCCAAGATATGTTTGCATTAGGTCATTTGCACCCATAGATTTCCTTCACCACACTGCCCGTGAGAAGCAAATGAAATGAGAATCTCTCAGTAACGCAGCCTCAAATTGTTTTTATTATTTTAAATGGGTTGTGAAAGAATTGGGGGGGGGGGGGGGTTTACTGGTGGCTCCCCACTCTTTCTCCTACCAGACTGTGATGCTCCGCTAGGATCCCTCACATGTAGTTTGACATCACCGCAGCCAATCACTGGCCATGGCGGTGATCAGCTCCCGTTATGTCAAATGATCACATGAGGTAAGAGGATACAGTCTCGGTTGTGGCCAGAGATTGGCTGTGCTGATGTCAAACTGGATGTTTACAGTGAGGGTGCCCAGCGGAGCATCACAGGCTGGGAGGAGAAAAAACGATGAGACAGTTTCGGAAAGCAGGTAAGCTTCGGTTTACAGATCTGGCTAAGTAGGGGGCTTGCCAACACCTCCACCCCCTTCTTGCCTTTTTTTGGTTATTCCTCATCTACTTACATTGAGAAGACTTTTTATACAGTGCCTTGCAAAAGTATTAACCCCCCCCTTGACTTTTTCGTATTTTTTTACATTACAGCCTTACGTTCAATGTTTTGTTAATCTGAATTTTACGTGATGGACCAGAACACAATAGTCTAAGTTGGTGAATTGAAATGAGAAATATATATAAATAAAACTATTGTTTAGAAATAGAAAACAGAAAATTGGCATGTGCGTATGTATTCACCCCCTTTGGTAGGAAGCCCATAAAAAGCTCTGGTGCAACCAATTACCTTCAGAAGTCACATAATTAGTGAAATGATGTCCACCTATGTGCAATCTAAGTGTCACATGATCTGTCATTATATATCCACACCTTTTTTGAAAGGCCCCAGATGCTGCAACACCTAAGCAAGAGGCATCACTAACTAAACACTGCCATGAAGACCAAGGAACTCTCCAAACAAGTAAGGGACAATGTTGTTGAAAAGTACAAGTCAGGGTTAGGTTATACAAAAATATCCAAATCTTTGATGATCCCCAGAAGCACCATCAAACCTATCATAACCAAATGAAAAGAACATGGCACAACAGCAAACCTGCCAAAAGACGGCCGCCCACCAAAAGTCACGGACCGGGCAAGGAGGGCATTAATCAGAGAGACAGCAAAAAGACCTAAGGTAACCCTGGAGGAGCTGCAGAGTTCCACAGCAGAGACTGGAGTATCTGTACATAGGACGACAATAAGCCATACGCTCCATAGAATTGGGCTTATCCAAAGCGACTAGGAGCTGTGATTGCCGCAAAAGGTGGCTCTACAAAGTATTGACTTTAGGGGGTGAATAGTTATGCACATAGACTTTTTCTGTTATTTTATCCTATTTGTTGTTTGCTTCACAATAATAAAAAAAACATCTTCAAAAGTTGTGGGCATGTTCTGTTTTGTCCTCACAGAATCCATGTTAATTCCAGGTTGTAAGGCACCAAAATATGCAATACATAATATACTGGAGCTCTACATTTTTGATTAATTAGATTACTAAGAATTCTGCCTTCTATAGAAGGACACGTCAATGGCTTTTAGCGGTATCTGTCATAGAATTAACCAAACCGTTGACTTAATCTCAGAAGAGATCTTGATGAGGGGGGGGCAGGGTAAAAAGTTAATGAGCTGCGTCTGAATCTAATTAAGATCCTTACTCTGCAGTTGGAGGCAGTGATGGAGTGCCTTAGGAAAGGAGACAAGAGGTGTCCCCACTTCTCCAGACACAGTTTTACAGGCTTCTAGGATGTAAAGGATCACTTAGAAAGCAAGAGAACAAGCACTCCAGCATCTGAACTACATAGCCTAAGGGCAAATGGGTCCAGTCATGAGCAAAACCAAGCGTGCAATATTTCTTAATTAACGTATGAAAGAAGTTAAATTGGTGAAATATTGACTTCCCGGGATGAAAACAAGCTCTTCAGTCATCATAAGATAAGTGCTGGTCTCCAGGCAGAACCTTAATGTACAAAGTTGGCCAATTTAATAGCACACTTTGAACCCAACAATTAGCGGTGTCACTGTAGAAGAAAAAAATTGTAGCCATTTTGTATGGGGGAAAAAATGCGCTAAAAATTTTTGCTTGGTTTGAAATACAGTCCCAAAAATGTGCTAATAAAGAAAAATAAATCACCATTTAATAGACTATTTTCTCTTCCATCAGATCGTAACAAACTGCAAACTGTATTCAGCAGTTTCTTAAAGGGGTTGTCCAGGAATAAATAATGTTTCCCGGATGCCCATAGCTTGCCTCTTCTATGAATCATACTCACCTGCTCCCTGCCATTCTAGTCCTATGCACTGGCTCCCGCATCATGTCCATCTTCTGGACCGAAGCTTGTTTACTTCCTCCCAAGCACAGGCATGGTCCAATAACTGGTTTCAGGTGATTTGTCCACAAGACAAAAAATAAATAAAAAACTTATTGGAGTAAGAATATGGTAATACAAAACAAATTAAAAAAAATATATATATATTTTTTAAAGGTAAAAAAACAAAACAAAACAAAAAGTGTACTGACCTACAATTTTTATGGCACTGACATATTGATAGAGCGTTACAGCCGTTACAGGCATTATCCCCAGCGGGGTTCAAATGTGTGTGACAAAGGCCTGATTGTGCTGGGCTGAAACGCTGGTGAATAAACCAGGTCCAACACCCTGTTCACTGTATTTTGGAGTGCTGCCTCATTTTTCTATATTTGGGTCTCATAGTGGACCCCTTGCCTAGGGGTCCCAGAGGGATTGCACCATACGAACTTAGGGGCAGATTTATTAAGACCGGCGTTTTAGACCAGCGTTTCATATCTGATCAGCCGAAATTATATCTCCATAACTTCAGCGCATCCGGTTCCAAATGTCTTACACTTAGACCATCTTCTACACCTAAAACAGGCATAGAAAATGATGAATAAGACAGGCCTGCCGGCCCGTCCCCTTCCCCGCCTGGACCATAGCCACAATTTTAGACCTTGCGTGAGCGGGGAAAATTTGCAGATAACGACACAACTAACCTTTGCGCCACCATCTGCACCTGTAATATGCCTAATTTAGGCGTATTTCAGATTAGTAAATGACCCCCCCTTAGTGACTGTACTGATGTTAACCCCTTAGGGACCGGGCTCATTTTCACCTAAAGGACCAGGCCATTTTTTGGAAATCTGACCAGTGTCACATTATGTGGTGATACCTTTAAAACGCTTTGACTTATCCAGGCCATTCTGTGATAGTTTTTTAATCACATGTTGTACTTCATGACACTGGTAAAATGAAGTAAAAAAAATATATTTTTATTTATAAAAAAAATACCAAACTTACAAAAAATTTGGAAAAATTAGCAAATTTCCAAGTTTCAATTTCTCTACTTCTATAACACATAGTAATACCTACAAAAATAGTTATTACTTTACATTCCCCATATGTCTACTTCATGTTTGGATCATTTTGGGAATGATATTTTATTTTTTTGGGGATGTTACAAGGCTTAGAAGTTTAGAAGCAAATCTTGAAATTTGTCTAACATTTTGAAAAACCCACTTTTTAAGGACCAGTTCAGGTCTGAAGACACTTTGTGAGGCTTACATAATAGAAACCACCCAAAAATTACCCCATTCTAGAAACTACACCCCTCAAGGTATTCAAAACGGATTTTACAAACTTTGTTAACCCTTTAGGTGTTCCACAAGAATTAATGGAAAATAGAGATAAAATTTCACATTTTTGGCAGATTTTCAATTTTAATAATTTTTTTCCAGTTACAAAGCAAGGGTTAACAGCCAAACAAAACTCAATATTTAAGGCTCTCATTCTGTATTTCACATAAACACCCCATATATGGTCATAAACTGCTGTACGGGCACACGGCAGGACGCAGAAGGAAAGGAACGCCATACGGTTTTTGGAAGGCAGATTTTGCAGGACTGGTTTTTTGACACCATGTCCCATTTGAAGCCCCCCCTCATGCACCCCTAGAGTAGAAACTCCAAAAAAAGTGACCCCATTTTAGAAACTACGGGATAGGGTCGCAGTGTTGTTGGTACTATTTTAGGGTACATATGATTTTTGGTTGCTCTATATTACACTTTTTGTGAGGCAAGGTAACAAGAAATAGCTGTTTTGGCACCGTTTTTATTTTTTGTCATTTACAACATTCATCTGACAGGTTAGATCATGTGGTATTTTTATAGAGCAGGTTGTGATGGACGTGGCCATACCTAATATGTATACTATTTTTTTATTTATGTTTTACACGATGATTTCATTTTTGAAACAAAAAAAAAAAACGTTTTAGTGTCTCCATAGTCTGAGAGGCAGTTTTTTCAGTTTTTGGGCGATTATCTTGGGTAGGGTATGATTTCTGTGGGATGAGATGACGATTTGATTGGCACTATTTTGGGGTGCGTATGACTTTTTGATCCTTTGCTATTACACTTTTTGAGCCTTTTTTTTACACCGTTTTTACTTTAATTTTTTTACGGTATTCACCTGAGGGGTTAGGTCATGTGATATTTTTATACTGCAGGTTATTACGGAGGCGGCGATTTTTTTTTTAATGTAAGTTTTACACAATGATTTCATTTTTTAAACAAATGTCCATAGTCTGAGAGCCATAGTTTTTTCAGTTTTTGGGCGATTATCTTGGGTAGGGTCGAATTTTTTGCGGGATGAGATGATGGTTTGATTGGCACTATTTTGGGGTGCATATGACTTTTTGATTGCTTGCTTTTACACTTTTTGTGATGTAAGGTGACAAAAAATGGCTTTTTTTACACCGTTTTTATTTTAATTTTTTTACGGTATTCACCTGAGGTTAGGTCATGTGATATTTTTATAGAGCAGGGTATTACGGACGTGGCAATACCTAATATTTATACTTTTTTATAATTTACTTAAGTTTTACACAAGAAGAGCTTTTTTAAAACAAAAAAAATTATATTTTAGTGTCTCCATATTCTGAGGCATAGTTATTATTAATTTTTTTTGGGCGATTGTCTTAGGAAGGGGCTCATTTTTTGCGGAATGAGGTGATGGCTAGATTGGTACTATTTTGGTGGGCATACGCCTTTTTGATCGCTTGCTGTTGTACTTTTAGTGATGTAAGGTGACAAAAAAAATGGTTTATTTAGCACAGTTTTTTTTTTTTTACTTCAAACTTTAAATTTTTGGGGGGAAAACTTAATTTTTTTGACTTTTCTTTCACTTTATTTTTTGTCCTACTTTGTGACTTCAACTTTTGGGGGTCTAATCCCCTTTACAATGCATTCCAATATTTCTGTATTGAAATGCATTGGCTGTATGAGTAATACAGTGTGCCTTCCATGCCATCGGGTCCCCATTAAAGTAACACGGGGACCCGATGGCACCGCCGATACCCGCCGCAACGACCCGTAAACGCCGCGAACCGCAGGTCTGAATTGACCCCCCGCGCATTGTCCCAGAGTGCCTGCTGATTGATTTCAGCAGGCACCTTGTTCCGATCACCGCCCGCCGTGCGGCGGTGATCGAAACTACACATGACGTACTGGTATGTCATGTGTCCTTAAGTACCAGGACATCATGACGTACCGGTACGTCATATGTCCCCAAGAGGTTAATATACACTGCCTGACCAAAAATAAAAAATAAAAAAAAGATTCTCAATGGGGTTAAGGTCTGGACTCTGTGGTGGCCAATCTATGTGTGAAAATGATGTCTCATGCTCCCTGAACCACTCTTTCACAATTTGAGCCCGATGAATCTTGGCATTGTCATCTTGGAATATGCCCGTGCCATCAGGGAAGAACAAATCCATTGATGGAATAACCTGGCCATTCAGTATGTTTAGGTAGTCAGCTGACCTCATTCTTGGAGCACATACTGTTGCTGAACCTAGACCTGACCAACTGCAGCAACCCCAGATCATAGCACTGCCCCCACAGGCTGGTACAGTAGGCACTAGGCATAATAGTGCATTAATTCATCTGCCTCTCTTCTTACCCTGATGCGCCCATCACTCTGGAACAGGGTAAATCTGGACTCATCAGACCACATGACCTTCTTCTATTGCTCCAGAGTCCAATCTTTATGCTCCCTAGCAAATCAAAGCCTTTTTTTCCCTTCGCATTGTGCGTGTGGAAATGCTCTTACTTTCACTATTAAACATAGCCCTGAGTTCTACTGTTTTTCTTCGATTTGAGTTCACCAAACGTTTAAGTGATCGCCAATCACGATCATTCAGGATTTTTTTCCAGCCACATTTCTTTCTCGAATACAATGGGTCCCCACTATCCTTCCAGTTTTTAATAACGCGTTGGACAGTTCCTAACCCAATTTTAGTAGTTTCTGCAATCTCCTTAGATGTTTTCTCTGCTTGATGCATGCCAATGATTTGACCCTTCTCAAACAGTCTAACATCTTTTCCACGACCCCAAGATGTGTCTTTCGACATGGTTGTTTAAGAAATGAGAAGCAACTCATTGCACCAGTTGGGGTTAAATAACTTGTTGCCAGCTGAAAGATAATCCCCCATGCAGTAAGTTTATCTAATAGGAGGCTCATACCTATTTGCTTAATAAAATCCAGGTGATGACTTATTTTGGACAGGCAGTGTATATACAGTGCCTTGCAAAAGTATTCACCCCCTTGACTTTTTTCGTATTTTGTTACATTACAGCCTTAAGTTCAATGTTTTGTTAATCTGAAATTTAGGTGATGGACCAGAACACAATATTTCATATATTTTATATAAGTTGGTGAAGTGAAATGAGAAAAATATATAAATAAAAACTATTTTTAGAAATAAAAAACAGAAAATTGGCATGTGCGTATGTATTCACCCCCTTTGTTAGGAAGCCCATAAAAAGCTCTGGTGCAACCAATTACCTTCAGAAGTCACATAATTAGTGAAATGATGTCCACCTGTGTGCAATCTAAATGTTACATGATCTGTCATTACATATACACACCAGAGGCTGCAACACCTAAGCAAGAGGCATCACTAACCAAACACTGCCATGAAGACCAAGGAACTCTCCAAACAAGTAAGGGACAATGTTGTTGAGAAGTACAAGTCAGGGTTAGGTTATAAAAATATATCCAAATCTTTGATGATCCCCAGGAGCATCATCAAATCTATCATAACCAAATGAAAAGAACATGGCACAACCGCAAACCTGCCAAGAGACGGCCGCCCACCAAAACTCACGGACCAGACAAGGAGGGCATTAATCCGAGAGGCAGCACAGAGACTTAAGGTAACCCTGGAGGAGCTGCAGAGTTCCACAGCAGAGACTGGAGTATCTGTACATAGGACGACAATAAGGCTACTTTCACACCTGCGTTAGGTGCGGATCCGTCTGGTATCTGCACAGACGGATCGGCACATATAATGCAAATGCTTGTATCCGTTCAGAACGGATCCGTTTGCATTATTCTTTTTTTTTTAAGTCTAAGTCAAAACGGATCCGTCCTGACTTACATTGAAAGTCAATAGGGGATGGATCCGTTTTCAATTGCACCATATTGTGTCAGTGAAAACCGATCCATCCCTATTGACTTACCTTGTAAGTCAGGACGGATCCGTTTGGCTCTGCATCGCCAGGCGGCGGACACCGAAACGCTGCAAGCAGCGTTTTGGTGTCCGCATCCAGAGCAGAATAGAGGTGGAACGGAGCCAAACTGATGAATTCTGAATGGATCCTTATCCATTCAGAATGCATTGGGGCTGAACTGATCCATTTTGAATCGTTTGTGAGATCCCTGAAACGGATCTCACAAACAGAATTCAAAACGCCAGTGTGAAAGTAGCCTAAGCCGTACGCTTCATAGAATTGGGCTTTATGGCAGAGTGGCCAGAAGAAAGCCATTACTTTCAGCTAAAAACTAAAAGGCACGTTGTGAGTTTGTGAAAAGGTTTGTGGGAGACTCCCAAAATGTATGCAGGAAGGAGCTCTGGTCTTAGGAGACTAAAATTGAACTTTTCGGCCATCAAAGAAAACGCTATGTCTGGTGCAAACCCAACATATCACATCACCCAAAGAACACCATCCCCACAGTGAGACATGGTGGTGGCGGCATCATGCTGGGGGGACTGGGAAACTGGTCAGAGTTGAGGGAAAGATGGATGGTGCTAAATACAGGGATATTCTTCAGCAAAACCTGCACCACTCTGTGTGTGATTTGAGGCTAGGACGGAGGATCACCTTCCAGCAGGACAATGACCCCAAACACACTGCTAAAGCAACACTTGACTGGTTTAAGGGAAAGCATGTAAATGTGTTGGAATGGCCTAGTCACAGCCCAGATTTCAATCCAATAGAAAATCTGTGATCAGACTTAAAGATTGCTGTTCACAAGCGCAAACCATCCAACTTGAAGAAGCCGGAGCAGTTTTGCAAGGAGGAATGGGCAAAATTCCCAGTGGTAAGATGTGGCAAGCTCATAGAGACTTATCCAAAGCGACTTGGAGCTGTGATTGCCACAAAAGGTGGCTCTACAAAGTATTGACTTTAGGGGGGGTGAATAGTTATGCACATTGACGTTTTCTGTTATTTTGTCCTATTTGTTGTTTGCTTCACAATAGAAAAAAAATAAATAAAACATCTTCAAAGTTGCGGGCATGTTCTGTAAATGAAATGATGCAAATCCTCAAACAATCCATGTTAATTCCAGGTTGTGAGGCACCAAAATACGAAAAAAGTCAAAAGGGGTGAATACTTTTGCAAGACCCTTTGTATATATATATATATATATATATATATATATATATTTATATTAATTAGGGCTGAAACGATTACTCGATTGAATTGAGTAATTCGACCCCCAAAAATCCTTGATGCAAATTTTTTGCATCGAAGATTCATTTGTGTCACATGACCATGGAGCGGGAGTGAAGCACTTGCTATTACTCCCGCTCTGTGGTCTCCCACTGGCCTGCAATACTCATCTTTTCCTCCGGAAACTCCACAGTACATCCATGGTCCCGTGCTGCACTGACCTTCTGATGTACGCATGCTGTGACCTGACGCGCTGTGTGACATCAGACGTAAAGCAGCGCGGAACGATGGCAACGATGTAAAGGTAAGTTGGTGCGACTAAGGCCAGGCGCGAGCTGCTGGCACAAGGAGGGGTGGAGAGCTGCTGGCACAAGGGGGGGGAGCTGCTGGCACAAGGTGGGGGGGGGGAGCTGCTGGCACAAGGGGGGGGGGAGCTGCTGGCACAAGGGGGGGAGAGCTGCTGGCACAAGGGGGAGAGCTGCTGGCACAAGGGAGGGGAGAGCTGCTGGCACAATGGGGGAGAGCTGCTGGCACAAGGGGGGAAGTGCTGCTGGCACAAGGGGGGGAAAGAGCTGCTGGCACAAGGGGGGGGGGAAGAGCTGCTGGCACAAGGGGGGGGAGAGCTGCTGGCACAAGGGGGGGAAGAGTTGCTGGCACAAGGGGGGGGAAGAGCTGCTGGCACAGGGGGGTGGAAGAGCTGCTGGCACAGGGGGGTGGAAGAGCTGCAGGCACAAGGGGGGGAAGAGCTGCTGGCACAAGGGGGAGAAGCTGCTGGTACAAGGGGGGAGCGCTGCTGGCACAAGGGGGGAGAGCTGCTAGCACAAGAGGGGGAGAGCTGCTGGCACAAGGGAGGGGAGAGCTGCTGGCACAAGGGGGGAGAGCTGCTGGCACAAGGGGGGGAGCTGCTGACACAAGGGGGGGAGCTGCTGGCACAAGGGGGAAGAGCTGCTGGCACAAGAGGGGGAGAGCTGTTGGCACAAGGGGGAGAGCTGCTGGCACAAGGGGGAGAGCTGCTGGCTCTGGGGTGGGGGAGAGGTGATGGCTCTGGGGTGGGAGAGAGCTGATGGAACTGGGGTGGGGGAGAGCTGATGGCACTGTGGTGGGGGAGAGCTGATGGCACTGGGGTGGGGGAGAGCTGAAGGCACTGGGGTGGGAGAGAGCTGATGGAACTGGGGTGGGGGAGAGCTGATGGCACTGGGGTGGGGGAGAGCTGATGGCACTGGGGTGGGGGAGAGCTGAAGGCACTGGGGATAGTGGAGTCAATGGCACTGGGGGGAACTGAAGCACTTGGGCTGATCACACAGGGGGAATGAAGGGTGTTGGGGACTGATGGCAGGGGGTCTGGTGAGTTTTTATAAAGGAAAACAGTCTATTAATTCATTTTTTCTTATTAGAATACTCGATTAATTGTAAAAAATAATTGATAGAATACTCGATTACTGAAATATTCTTTTACCAACCAGAGAATGTTATAAAAGCCCAAGAAACAATGAGGAATTGTATCTTTTTTTTCCTTCCACACCACAAGTATATATTTTTTTCAGTTTATGAATATATTATATGACACATTAAATGGTGCCACTAAAAAAATACAACTCTTCTCACAAAAAAAGCTGTGAAAATTAATCTCACAGAAATGAAAAGTTATGGGCTTTGAAATGAAAGTATGAAACAACGAAAATCAGTAAAACAAAGATTGGATGTCTAAAACTTTCATACTAATAGCAAATCTACAAAATAGGCCATCAATATCTTATCAGAGGAGGTTGGAGCAGCCCACACCCCCGCCAATCAGCTGCTCCCGAGTAGCTCTGGTGCCACAATTACTATAGCTCCATCAAATCTGTAGCGAATGGTTACTGCAACTCTGATCCCATTCACTTCAGTGCAACCAGCTTCGACAACTACACAGTGGATGGAGCTGTGAACTTCTGGCACCAGAGCCACTTGGGAAGAGATGATCCACAGGGGGTGGGCTACTTGGAGCTCCGCTGATCAGATATTGATAGGCCATAAATATAAACATCCTGGACATCTGCTTTAAGGGGTTAAATTATCAAGGCATGTATGTAAATGACCTTGTCAAATAATTGTCGCATTCCAGA
The DNA here is from genome assembly GCF_014858855.1 of Bufo gargarizans. Lineage (NCBI taxonomy): Eukaryota > Metazoa > Chordata > Amphibia > Anura > Bufonidae > Bufo > Bufo gargarizans. The sequence goes on along the minus strand of NC_058082.1, from coordinate 618,590,395 downwards.
CATATCAAGACCCCAGTTAGATTTTTTGCCAAATCCGAATCCATGTGTGAGATATCTTTAGCTAAACAGCAAAGTAAGTTTGAAATCTCGTGTTCAGCTATTACCTTCTTCTGCATTCGTTTACTTATGTTAAATGCAGACACAGCAGGCAAGTGCATTACTGCAGGATGTCACGTATAGAACATGCCACGACCTGCAATAAACATACTCAGATTACTGCAAAACCCTGTGCATTGCCAAGGCTTCACAAGGTTATGGATCTTGACCTTGTAATATTAGCTACTACAAGCTTCCTATGCACTGAAGAAACACTCAATGCCAGTATTACTCAACTCCAGCCCTCAGGGCCCACCTGCCGATCATGTTTTTAGGATGTACTTAGTATTCAGCAGGTGATATAGATAGTGTCAATGCATCAGGACTTACAATTGGTATTCATTCTGTGGGATATACTCAAATCATGACCGGCAGGTGGTCCCTGAGGACTGGTGTTGAGGAACACTGCTCTATGATATGAATATCATATCTGTTTAGATATTGTTATATCTATTTCTCTATATTTGTTTTTCCATATATGTCATATTAGGGTTCCAAAACAATGGCCCTTAAAATCTCCATCGGTAATCAGCCAATCAATACAGATTCAACTCCTAAAACCCCAGTAAATAGTTCATTTTGCCTGAAAAGCCATGGTCACCCAGACAGTGGAAGACTGGTATTAGATTATGTTTATGTAATACGTCAGGGGTGGACTGGCCATAGACCCTACAGGGGAATTTGATGCCTAGGGGGACACCTGAGCACTCCTTATGGCCACTGACCAGGTGAAGATCTGAAGAACATTTCTCAGAAGCATCAGTTACTTATATGCACCTGGCCAACAACCCCAGGTGCCCTCCCGAATTCAACTGTATCACTGTCCTCACTATGGGCAGTAATCGAACCTCTCATTACCATCTCAAAGACTTCTCCAGAGCTGCACCAGTTCTCTGGAATGCTCTACCCCAAGAAATTAGGTTAAATCACAATATACACAGATTTAGGCGCTCCCTAAAACACATCTTTTTAGGGCAGCCTATCACATCCCCTAATCTAACTTCTCTTCATATATAGCCCATTTATCATTTCATGAACCTCCACTAAACTCTCCACCGCAACCATGCACCCAGAAGAACTACAAATATTGACTGGTGACCGGGCTCATGCAGCTTTATATATATATACTCCCCTATTTTTCCAAGATGGCCGGACCATTGTACAAAACAAGCACTTTTACCTTTTGTGTCACCCCTATCTCCTCATAGATTGTAAGCACTTGTGAGCAGGGTCCTCATTCCTCTTGTTGTAATTATTGTTTTGTCTGTTGCTATGTTATTTCTGTTTGTACATGAACCCCTGAACTGTGAAGTGATGCTAAATATGTTGGCGCTATATAAATAGAGATTATTATTATTAGGATTATGACACATAGCAGTAGTTTGACTGATTAAAGCACTATCGTTGGTGACAGACTCCCTTTAACCCCTTGGCGACCTCCGCCGTACAGTAGAAGTCCCCACTTTAAGAATAGCACCAGCTCACTTATGTAACGGGTGCCATAGCCACCGGGTTTCTGCTGTTTCAAATAGCAGAGACCCGTGGCGGATGTATGCTCTATCAAATGTGACCGCGGCATCTGAGAAGTCCAGAAGCGGGAGGCGGCTGAGATTGGGGAAACTGTTATTTTACAGTAATAGCCCAAAGCCTCAAGCAGACTTCAATAGCTATTACTAGAATATATTAATATAGGCCAGCAGGTGGCAGCACTGTAATGGTATACTGTATATATAGCCATCACAGAACACAATGAGCAATCTAATGATTGCCAGTTATAGTTACCCAGGGTGATTAAAAAAATGTAGAAGTAAAAAAGTTTTTAAAACTATAAAAATTTTAAAAAAAATTTAAAATCTCAACTTGCAGGATGACAGGCTGAACTGGATGGACAAATGTCTTTTTTCGGCCTTATGTACAGTCGTGGCCAAAAGTTTTGAGAATTACATAAATATTGGAAATTGGAAAAGTTTCTGCTTAAGTTTTTATAATAGCAATTTGCATATACTCCAGAATGTTATGAAGAGTGATCAGATGAATTGCATAGTCCTTCTTTGCTATGAAAATTAACTTAATCCCAAAAAACCTTTCCACTGCATTTCATTGCTGTCATTAAAGGACCTGCTGAGATAATTTCAGTAATCGTCTTGTTAACTCAGGTCAGAATGTTGACGAGCACAAGGCTGGAGATCATTATGTCAGGCTGATTGGGTTAAAATGGCAGACTTGACCTGTTACAAGGAGGGTGATGCTTGAAATCATTGTTCTTCCATTGTTAACCATGGTGACCTGCAAAGAAACACGTGCAGCCATCATTGCGTTGCATAAAAATGGCTTTACAGGCAAGGATATTGTGGCTACTAAGATTGCACCTCAATCAACAATTTCTAGGATCATCAAGAACTTCAATTCTTGTTAAGAAGGCTTCAGGGCATCCAAGAAAGTCCAGCAAGCGCCAGGATCGTCTCCTAAAGAGGATTCAGCTGCGGGATCGGAGTGCCACCAGTGCAGAGCTTGCTCAGGAATGTTAGCAGGCAGGTGTGAGTGCATCTGCACGCACAGTGAGGCGGAGACTTTTGGAAGATGACCTGGTGTCAAGAAGGGCAGCAAAGAAGCCACTTCTCTCCAAAAAAAACATCAGGGACAGATTGATATTCTGCAGAAAATATGGTGAATGGACTGCTGAGGACTGGGGCAAAGTCATATTCTCCGATGAAGCCTCTTTCCGATTGTTTGGGGCATCAGAAAAAAAGGCTTGTCCGGAGAAGAAAAGGTGAGCGCTACTATCAGTCCTGTGTCATGCCAACAGAAAAGCATCCTGAAACCATTCATGTGTGGGGTTGCTTCTCATCCAAGGGAGTGGGCTCACTCACAATTTTGCCCCAAAACACAGCCATGAATAAAGAATGGTACCAAAACACCCTCCAACAGCAACTTCTTCCAACAATCCAACAACAGTTTGGTGAAGAACAATGCATTTTCCAGCACGATGGAGCACCGTGCCATAAGGCAAAAGTGATAACTTAGTGGCTCGGGGACCAAAACGTTGACATTTTGGGTCTATGGCCTGGAAACTCCCCAGATCTTAATCCCATTGAGAACTTGTGGTCAATCCTCAAGAGGTGGGTGGACAAACAAAAACCCACTAATTCTGACAAACTCCAGGAAGTGATTATGAAAGAATGGGTTGCTATCAGTCAGGAATTGGCCCAGAAGTTGATTGAGAGCATGCCCAGTCGAATTGCAGAGGCCCTGAAAAAGAAGGGCCAACACTGCAAATACTGACTCTTTGCATAAATGTAATGTAATTGTCGATAAAAGCCTTTGAAACGTATGAAGTGCGTGTAATTATATTTCACTACATCACAGAAACAACTGAAACAAAGATCTAAAAGCAGTTTAGCAGCAAACTTTGTGAAAACTAATAAAATTCTCAAAACTTTTGGCCACGACTGTACTATGTTACTATCTCCTCCCTTTCCCCAAAATCAAAATACATAATAAATTTTTTTTTTTAACATAATGGGCATCGCCACGTGTGAAAACACCCATACTATTAAAATATAACAATACTTATTCCATATGGCGAATGGTGTAACGGAAACAAACTCAAAATGGCCAATTTGCCATTTTTTTTCACTTAACCGGGGCCACGGAACGGTGCAACGGATGCGGACAGCACACAGAGTGCTGTCCGCATCTTTTGCAGCCCCATTGAAGTGAATGGGTCCGCATCCGAGCCGCAAAAACGGCGGCTCTGATGCGGACCCAAACAACGGCCGTGTGCATGAGGCCTAAAGGTGTAGAAGTGTCTATATCCAACAAAACATTTTCTACAAGACTACAAAGTGCTGAACGAAGCTGGAAAATACCTAAACCATGATAAATTAGGTATGTTCTCTCCTTGTGCTAAATCCAAAAACGAAAGTATGTCACCGTTGCTCACCACCTGTGCAACGTAAAAAAAATTTTTTTTTGCCAGTATTAATCCCCTGCTAGTTCATCTAAAACTCGTTGATGGTAAATTATGCCAAAGGGGTATGCAACACAAGGATCCCCTTATTCCCAGCCATGCTCTAATACTGCGCCAGGAGTTATTGAAAAGTTTCCCTGTGTCATTACACTCCTGCGGGACAGTAAATGTTTGTCCAGATTCCAATAAAGTAAATCGTAACCAGATCTACTCACCAATGTCCTACATAGTGGACTTTTCTTCCATTGACAATATAGCCATAACTGTGCAGATATCAAATACGCCATAAAATATGGAAGGTTCAACCCTCCTTTTTCCAGCGGCTTATAGAGATATTCCACCTTGAGTCTTACCCGTTTTTTTCCCCCAAATTAAATCACTAATAATTCTCTCAATTTATTTGAAAAACTTATCCTCAATCCATATTGGGGAATTCATGAGGATATAAAGAAGCTGAGGTAAAATCACCATCTTAATTAGAGATATTCTATCGGCTCTTGATAGAGGGAGTTTCAGCCATATCCCTATTTTGGACCTCAATTTTGTTATTAATGGGTTCAAATTAAGGCGCAGGAATTCTTGAATCTTAGAAGATATCACGATACCCAAATAGTCAAAGGAATCAGAGATCTTAAGCATAGTCAGGGGCCCCTCTCTGGGAAGTTGAAATCTTTCCACAGGCATAAGAGTAGTTTTTGCCCAATTGATATCAAGATCTGAGACTTGACTAAAAGAGTTCATTATCTGAATAGCTCTTGGGAATGTAACATTAGTATTATGTAAGAAGAATAGCACATCGTCTGCATATAACGAGATGCGATCCACTAAACCCGATGTCCCAAACCCTTCATTCCCAGAATCTTGCCTTACCCTAGCTGCAAGAGGTTCAATATAAATATCCAACAATAATGGGGACAGAGGGCACCCTTGACGGGTACTTCTACTCAGTAAAAAGCTATTTGTCAAACTCCCATTAGTATTCAGGCTGGCCTTGGGGGACTTATACAAAAGTTTGATCATATTTATAAACCTAAAACCAAAACCCATTTTCCTAGAACCTTGCAGAGGAATCTCCACTCCACCCACTCAAAGGACTTCGAGGCATCAAGAGACAGGATGGAGCGAGCAACCCCCCGGAAGATTGTAGATTTGAAAACAAACAATGGAGATTAATATGTGTACCCTTCTGTACCATTCTGATCAGGATGTATAATTAAAGTAATGACCTTAGCAAGCCTCGTAGCCAGAAGCCTTGAGAAAATCTTCACATTTTTATTTAGTAATGAGATCGGCCTATATGACTCTGTATCTAGGGGGTCTTTTCCTTTTTTTAATATTAATATTATCACAGCGTCTGACATTGACTCCGGAATAATACCTTCCTCCAATGATTCAGTGAATACCCTCAATAAATAAGGGAGAATAAGCTCCTTATATTTATGATAAAATTCATATGGAAATCCATCTAAGCCAGGAGAAGAACTTCCCGAGCAGACTTTTATTGCTGCCTCTATCTCATAGAAAGGAAAAATCAAGATCAAGAGATTCCCTTTGGGAATCGGTAAGAGCTGGTAAAGAGATGGTATCTAGGTAGGCATCTATCATTTCATCGGGAATATTATCTTTGTATAAACCCGCAAAGTGCCTAACAAAGATTATTTTTATATGCTCATGATCCCCAATTATTCCCTAATTTGATCGAATACTTAATATCTCATTTTTTTTTCCTGTTTCTTAATCACCCTAGCCAATAATTTCCCTGGGTGACCTGGTTTCGGCAAAATATTTTTGTCCTTAAAAAAAAAAAAGAGTCTCTGCTGAGCCTTATCCAGAAGGAAGTTGGAGTATTCCTGACTTGCTTTCTTCATAATTCCCCTATTTTCTTCGGATTTATTTCTGGAAAATTCCATCATGGCACCTGCCGCTGCTTCTTTTAGGTCCCTCTATTTTATACCGTACTCCTTTCTCAAATAAGAAATATTGCTGACAAATACCCCCCTCATAAATGCATCCCATAACTAATGTCCCAAAAATGAACAATCTCCTGTCCAATAATGTTATGATTATCCATTAAATAAATCCAGTGGGGATTTAATCTCAAGAGGGGTCTTACCCTAGGCATATTATACACCATAGATACCTCAAGAGAAAGCGGTACATGGTCCAACAGAGTCTCAGCCTCATATTTAATCCACTTTATGCATCTAGTATGGTTTTTATTTATCAAATTCAGATCTATCCTGGACATGGAATTCTCTGATTTACTAACACAGAAGTACACTCTTTTCCATCCTCCCAACAAGGTTCTATACATCAACAAAGCCCGATTCCTGACAGAATCGTGCCAGGGGGGACCCTTGTGTAGGAATCTGGTTATTAGCCCTCATTGAAATCCTATCAACCCCTGGTTTTATAACGCAATTTAAATCCCTGTTAACTAATGAGGGACACTCAGGCCAACGATCCATGAAAGTTAACAAAAGGTTAAGTATTTCAAGAGAGAATGGTGGGGGAATCTAAATAAAAGCCAGAATACACAATCTTCCATCAAGCTTTCCATAAAGAAAAACATATCTACCCAGCTTATCAATAGAGGATGCCCTGCAGACGAAATCAATCAGATTATGAACTAAAACGGACACCCTTCTAGAAAAACTAGAGTAGGTAAAGTGATACGTCTGCACGGCCTATCCTCTATTGAGCCGCCTGGCCGCGTCCCAGTGAGATGGGTCTCCAAGAAAACACACAATCGCAGGCAAATGTCTGTGTATCAGAACAAAAAACGCTTGTCTTTTAAGCCTATACCCCAGGCCCCGAACATTCTATGTTAATATTTTGGTCAACATCCACTCAACCTATAGAGTCCCAGAAAAACCTCGCTGCCACCCTCCTCCTCCTCCTAAGAGACGCACCACAAACTCTCCCATAAACCCCCCAATCCTCTTGATCCACCAAATTACTGCACCAGACCACTCCTCCCACCCCACCGCCATCAACAAGAAGAAATTAAAACTTCAACAAAGTAGTAACTGTTCAGATGTTGTTCTGGTCTAATCAGTCCACCACGAGGTCGGGAGTATCAAAAAATGAGTCGCAACTATTATCACCAGTTTGGCCGGGTAAATAAACGAATACTTAATGTCCTTTTCTTGGAGACGTTTTTGAATCTCCTTATAGCAATGTCTCTTTTCTTGAATGTTAATTTACCAGCTGGAACCTGAAGTGCCCTGTCTACAAAATACAATGGAGAAAAGTGCTCTTTTCCAAACTTCTCCAAAACTAAGGACTGAATCATGTCAGCAGGATTGTCTCCCTCCATGCCTTCTGGTAGGCCCACAATTCTCACGTTACATCGCCTCGACCTGTCTTCCAGACTCTCCAAACTCAACTTTAGGATTTCGGTTTTAACCATTTTAAGTTCCTTCTCCAAGACCACAGAATTTTCTGTGTTGGTGACTCTGTCCCGTATCTTTGTGAGGTCGTCCTTTATCAGGACCACGTCAGACTGAATTCCCCCAAGTTGTAGTGAAATATCTTTTATTAGATCACCATTTTTTTTCACCGCAGAGAGAATTTCCTTTAATGGGGAGAATTGCTCCTTAGATTAGTAATTTGTTTCATCTCTCTCTGCCTCCTCCTCCTGGGTAAAATCTTCCAAAACTTCCATCACTCTGGATCCGTCATTTGTTTAAATGTTCAGATCAGACATGCCTTTTTGACCTGATCTTGTGCTGACATTTGGGGATTTAGAGAAATGTTAAATTTTTTCGGACTCCACCGCTTTCTGACCCGTTTTGAAGGATGAATGTTTAGCAGATCGCCTATTTTGCTTGGGAGCCATATATTTTTATTTATTTATAATTTCTTCTCTCTCTCCTTTTCCGTTTTTTCCCCTTCTTTCTTACTTCCTTTGTCTTTCCTTCTCCTTTTCCCCCTTTTTTTTCCCCCCCTTTTTTTTTCCCCCTGCTTCCTTCCTTTCGTCTTACTCTCCTCCCCTACACCCTTCCTCTTTTCTTTACTTTCGGTCTCAGTCTCTTTAAACCAAAACAGAGCAGTTTATGAAACACAACATCAGTATAGATCCGGAGTTAGGCTCAGAGAGATATCACAAAAGACAGACTTCAGAAATTCCAGACCAAGCAAAGGAGGATCGACAAAAAATACACAGGGAGCAGGGAGGAGGATGGATTAAACATCCACACGAGGGCAAACAGGAGGGAACATCAATTCAAACCTCGATTCAGAGGGAGACCGGGAGTGGAGGCAACGGGGATGATCCAAAAGGAGACAGAGAATGAAGGTAGGCTGCACAGATGACTAGACATGAGCGGACACCTGGATGTTCGGGTTCGACTGGTTCGGCCGAACTTCACAAAAAAGTTCGAGTTCGGGACCCGAACTTGACCCCGAACCCCATTGAAGTCAATGGGGACCCGAACTTTTAAGCACTAAAATGGCTGTAAAAATGTCATGGAAAGGGCTAGGGGGCTGCAAATGGCATCAAAATGTGGTTAAGAGCATGGCAAGTGCTTTGCAAACAAATGTGGATAGGGAAATGACTTTAAATAACATAAAATACGTAAAAATAAAAAATAATAATCTTAATCTAGGAGGACGAGGTCCATATGGAGTAGGAGGTTGAGGAGGCGGTGGATGTGGCAGTGTAGGTGGAAGCGGCGGAGGAGGAGGTAGCCTACACTGCTTTTTGGTTTTAAATTTATTTAAAAAAAATTAAATTAGAGTACACCCCAAAACATTGGGAAATATAACCTGTGATAACCCCCTCCAGTCATGCTAAACGTTCAGACAATACACTGGCTGCAGGGTAGGCCAGCACCTCCAAGGAGTAAAGGGCAAGCTCAAGCGATGTGCCCAATTTGGAGACCCAGAAGTTGCAGGGGGCAGAACCATCAGTCAGTTTGTGTAGGCACGTGCAAAAATACTGCCCCACGATGTCGCACGTCCCACTGATGTTCACGATCCATTTGGATATCTGCTCTGTCAACTTTCGATGTTCTTTTCTGCGCCTACCATGTTGATCACGGTTAGCGGCGAATCAGGGTTCCACAACGGAGAGGGAGCGCGAGAAAGAGCGACCACATCGAAGGGAGATCAAGGGATGAAATTTAATTGTGATCGAGCAGAAATGTGGGAGAAGCTATTAAAAGTAAGAATTGAAGGAAGGGAGGGGGCGCGTGACAATTACCCACTCCCGACTCTGGGAGGTAGTGACGATAAATAACAATACAGGACTCTTAAGATGCCCTGTTATTGGAATGATTAATAAAAAATTATAGGGAATGTCACTGGGGTATTTTGGATTTGGAAACGTTAGCCAGGAGAGGCCCTGCTGCCGCTTTGTTGACTCTAGATAACTTCTGCCTGATTGCACGTCCCTGTGACATTCACCATCCATTTGGATATCTTCTCTATCAACTTTCGATGTTCTTTTCTGAGCCTACCATGTTGATCATGGTTATCGGCGAATAAGGGTTCCACGCCAGAGAGGGAGCGTAAGAAAGGAAGACCTCATCCAAGGGAGGTCAATGGCTGCAATGGGATGAAGCGTGAAATGTGGGACAAATTATTAAAGCAGAAGGATCGAAGGAAATGGCCAATTAAAGAAGAATTTTAGAAATTTAAGTTCTTGTCACCTATGCAGAGAAGGTGTTTTTCATCGCAAGAAATGGGTTAATATCACCCACCAATGGAACAGATTACTTTTAAAAATTTAGGTCCCTGTCACCTATGCAGAGCAGGGGTTTATTCACGTCAAAAATTGTAAAACGTCAACCCAAGAATGTAACAGAAAAATTTGTGACATTTATTAACCTGTCTACTAGGTAGATTAGGGGTCTATTACAGCCAAAAATTGTTGAATGTCACCTGAAAATGTAGAAGAAAAAATAGTGAAATTTATTAAGCTGTCAACTAGGTAGAACAGGGGTATATCACACCCAAAAGTTGGTGAGTTTCACCTGAAAATGTAACAGACAAATTAGTGATTTTTTTTTTACCTGTCTACTAGGTATAGCAGTTGTATACCACACCCAAAAATTTGTGAATTTCACCCGAAAATGTAACAGACAAATTAGTTAATTTTTTTACCTGAATATTAGGTATAGGAGTGGTATATCACACCCAAAAATTTGTGAATTTCACCAGATAATGCAACAGACAAATTAGTGAATTTTATTTACCTGTTGTGGCAATGTGAACATTGAGGTGTTGTTTCCCCAGGTTCCAGTCCGGGACTTAGGGCATGCTCATGTCCAGGGATCCTATATAATCCTGCTACTGGATCCTGGGTGTGTCTCAGTCTGGAGAGTGTGCAGACAGAGGCCTGGTGAGGCTCTGTCAGTGTGGTCTCAGCTAGGCAAGGCTGAGGGGCCACGAGGCTATGCAATAGCCTGGACTTGGTTCTATGTGGGAACGCTATCATATAGCCGGGTTAGGGATACAATGTTTATTATGTTTAGGTAGAGCCCAGACGGGCAGGCTTTTGTTTTATGCCATGTTGTGTATGAAAAGTGTAAAATAAATTGCACTATTTGGACCTGAGACCCAGTGGTTATGAAGATCATTGTGACAATGACCCCCAAATAAGAGGCGATCCCTTACAATTGGTGGAGGATGCGGGCAATAACAACAGCAGGTTGCTAGGGGCAATGACTTGACGGAAAAGAGCAGGTGCTGCTGAGTGTTGCCAAGGAATTGCTGTGTTGCTGTGCAGTGATTTAAAGGGCCGGAAGCCTGCTTGTTCGCTGGAGCTGGAGCAGGTGCTGCTGGAAAACTGCTGGTTAATCTGGACTTTTTTTTTCTGAGGTGCAAGGTGTGCAGGGATTTAAAGGCCACAGTAAAAGAAACTGACCTGTCAAAATGGCTGCCAAATGGTGGAGCGCGTGGGAAAAGTCCTGTGAGATGGTGATCGGGGGGATCCCGCTGGAGGTTATACTAGACTCCCGCCAACAAGTGTCTCAGGTCCTGACCGAAATTCTGGACTTTGTGACAAGAGGGCCAGAGACAACAACTAAGGTGTCACTTACCTTTATAACAGACTATGGCCCTGTGCAATTGGAGCTCTTAAAATGTGAGACCCTGGAAGTGGAGGTTGTGCTTGGCAAAGACTTCCCATTATTTTGGCAGCTGTGGAGCGGAGAAAATGCTACAAATTGTGTACCTGGAGAATCCGATGAATAGCAGATATGTGCCATTGCCAAGGGCAACCGGCTCACAGATGGCGTTGCGCAGTGCACACCTGAATTTGTCCCCCACTTGATTGTGCAGGGAAGAGATGGAACGCCTGGAAAAGTAGTTGCGGCTGGGCACAACGTACTGTGGGACAGCCACCGCCATAAGGCTTTTAAAACTCTCCATCTCCACCAGACGGAATGACAGCATTTCAAATGCCAGTAAGTTTGAAATTCTGGCATTTAGGGCCAGGGATCGCGGGTGGGTAGGGGGGTACTTCCTCTTCCTCTCCAGTGTTTAGGAGATGGAGAGCTGAACGCTTCTGTGGGACATTGTGGAGATGCTTGGTGACCCAGATGGTGGTGTTGCTGGCAGATCCTCTCTTTACGGAGTGGCAGGTGGATGAAAAGGCCTAGACTGCAGCAGAAGAGGAAGCAGGAGGAGCCAGAGACCTTTCTTGGTTTTTGAGGTGTCTACCCCATTGCAGCTCGTGCTTTGCACTTAGATGCCTGGTCATGCAGGTTGTGCTCAGGTTGAGAACGTTTATGCCTCGCTTCAGGCTCTGATTGCACAGCGTGCAAACCACTCGTGTCTTGTCGTTAGCACAATGTCTGAAGAATTGCCATGCCAGGGAACTCCTTGGAGCTGGCTTTGGTGTGCCCGGGCCCTTGCTGCGGTGGGCAGTAGCAGGCATACTGTCTAGGGGACGGCCGCTCCGCTTTTGCACCCTGCTCCCTCTTCTGCTGTGCTGGTGGCTCTGAGCGACCACCGCCTCTTCCTCAGAACTACACAGGTCACTCGCATGACCTTGATTCCATGTGGGGTCGAGGACCTCCACATCATCTTCCGCCCAGTCTTAACCCCTGCCCTCCTTGTCGGTCTGCACGCTTTCGAAAGCCACAGCAGTTGGCACCTGTGTTTCATCATCATCTGAGACGTGCTGCGATGGTCCTCCCATGTACTCATCTTGAAACATAAGTAGTTGGGCATCGTGCCCTCAATCTCTTCCACTTCTGGGGCAGAGATAGGTGGATGGCCCTGGGAAACCCTGCAAACAGAGTCATCAAAAAGCAGAAGAGACTGCTGCATGACTTGGGGCTCAGACTGCATGGCTGATTTGCAAGGGGGTGAGGTGAAAGACTGATGGACATCAGCTGCAGGTGCCAACTCTGATCTTTTAGCAGGAGACTGGGTGGGAGACAATGTGAAGGAACTGGAGGCACTGTCAGCAACCCAATCTACTATCGCCTGTACTTGTTCTAACATCGCCATTCGTAGAGCCACATTAGGTCCGACCAAATACCACTGCAGGTTCTGTGGCCTACTCGCACCTGAGGAAGGGGTTTCACTTGTGCATGTAGCTGGCACAGATCGACCACGTCCTCTCCCTGCAACAGGACTTCCACCAGCAGCACGACCTGGGCCACGTCCCTTATTTGAGCTCTCCTCATATTTCTCAAATTTAGGATCTTGCCCTAAGAGTTTTATTAATAGCAGAAAAGAACCACAGTATGTAAAGGGTGTGTCTCACAATGAAATATGCAGCAAAGGCTGCAAAATTACGTTTTTTGCCCAAAATGGGTGTATTTTTAAGAACAGAATACAACAGCAGTATATAACGCTTGAATTTCACACGTGCAGATGCAGCAAGGGCTGTAAAATTGTGTATTTTGCCCAAAAAGGGTGTTTTTTAAGACTCAGAAAATTATAGCTGTATTTCTAGCTTAAATTGCACACTGACTAATGCAGCAGAGGCCCCATATGAAGGTTATTGTCAAAAATGGGTGTTTTTTCAAATCTAGAAAATTATTGAAGTATTTCAAACTTGTTTTTAACAATAAAAGATGCAGCAAGGGCTGCAATATTAAGTATTTTGCACACAAAAAATGCTTACATTTCACACGTGCAGATGCAGCAAGGGCTGTAAAATTGTGTATTTTGCCTAAAAAGGGTGTTTTTTAAAACCCAGAAAATTATAGCTGTATTTCTAGCTTAGGCTGCTTTCACACTAGCGTTCGGGTTTCCGTTCGTGAGCTCCGTTTGAAGGAGCTCACGAGCGGACCCGAACGCAGCCGTCCAGCCCTGATGCAGTCTGAATGGAGGCGGATCCGCTCAGACTGCATCAGTCTGGCGGCGTTCAGCCTCCGCTCCGCTCGCCTCCGCACGGACAGGCGGACAGCTGAACGCTGCTTGCAGCGTTCGGGTGTCCGCCTGGCCGTGCGGAGGCGTGCGGATCCGTCCAGACTTACAATGTAAGTCAATGGGGACGGATCCGTTTGAAGATGCCACAATGTGGCTCAATCTTCAAGCGGATCCGTCCCCCATTGACTTTACATTGAAAGTCTGGACGGATCCGTCCGAGGCTATTTTCACACTTAGCTTTTTTTTGCTAATATAATGCAGACGGATCCGTTCTGAACGGAGCCTCCGTCTGCATTATTATGGGCGGATCCGTTCAGAACGGATCCGCCCGAACGCTAGTGTGAAAGTAGCCTTAAATTGCACACTGACTAATGCTGCAAAGGCACCAGATGTAGGATATTGCCAAAAAATTGTGTTTTTTTAAAACCATATTATTATTGCAGCATTTCAAGTTTGGATTTGAATGTCACAAAATCACATATGCAGTGCTGGTGCACTGAGCTTGCATAAAATGGCCGCCGCCGCCCACATAGCTGACAGATAAAAGTTATTTTTCTTTTTCACTGGGCTCAGAGCAGGGTAAAAAGATTGTGCACTGCACCCACACAACTAAATCTATGTAGATCGCTGAGTTCAATTGCAGTTCTGATTAAAGATTCTGTCCTATTCTCTCTCTCACAGCAGCAGCATCCTCTCCCTACATTAAGCACAGCAGAGTGACGTGCAGCGCTACGTGACTCCAGCTTATATAGAGCCTGGGTCACATGCTGCTCTGGCCAATCACAGCCATGCCATTAGTAGGTATGGCTGTGATGGCTTCTAAGGTCACACAGTTAAACACTTGTTAAATTGGCTGCTCTGCTCTGGGTTCGGGTCCAGGGTCCAAAAATCCTAAAGTTCGGTACCAAACCGAACTTTACAGTTCGGGTTCGCTCAACCCTACAGATGACCAATTAAGCGGAGAGGGGTGAGACCAGGAGGGGAGCCAAAGGGATATCGGGGGTATCAGGCAGCACGAGGCACCAAACGCAGACCAAAGCCTCATGCCGCAGGCGCACGGAGGACACTCAGATGATCCCAGCACATTCGCAGGCTCACGGGTCAGAGAGAGGGTAGCGTCCCCGCATCGGTTAGCATCAAGCAGGATGTGCGAGCGTGAGTGGATGGAGCGAGAGGGGAGGAGTGCGACACAGCTGTCCTACGTCATCACCTGAGGTACTTATTTTAACCTACACTTCAGTAATCAAAGCTAAACTTTAAGAGCCAGGACAGGAAGTAGAATATATAGCGTGACCTCAAAAATTATATTTAGAAAACCATCTACCTGCTTTTTTTTTAAAATAAAACAACATGACATAAAATAATCACATATAGGTTGTTAATATGTCATACAAAAAATTTGGATGGAAGTGTCCCTTCAAACTGAAAGTTCACTTTTAAAGGGAATGTGATTTTTCTGCTAGTTAAAACCAGATATCCTTTTTCGTAATCTGTTTTAAATTGTCCGATTGAAGATTTTCTTAATTCTATATCCTGAATATTATTATGGGGGCGGCCATCTTGCATGAGCTGTTCTTAACAGCATTTAGAGATATGCTTTCCATCATGGGCCATAGACACAATGGTCTGGGGGGGACCTCATTGACTTCTATTGAAAAGAGTTGTCTAGACATGCTTTGTGATCTGTGCAGAGGTCATTTTGTAAGCAAAGGGAGGATAAGCTTTGAAAATCACATATTATGAATGGTGGATCATGTGTTATCGGTATATCTAGGTGATATCTGTCATTCTAATCCTGTCTATAATGATAACTGCAGTAAAGTGAAATGTATATACCAAGAAGTGGCTCCTATAATAAAGGTTTAGTGGCCAGTATGAAAGTGGTAGAATTTTATGTTTTAACATAGATAGGGACATGGAAAATTAAAAATAAAATCACCAAAAATTATTTTTAAATATTTTTAACATAAAAACATGTTTTAAACAAGAGGTCATTTTCTGATGACACATTCCCTTTAGGCCTCATGCACACAAACGTATTTTATTTCAGTGTCCGTTCAGTTTTTTTCGCGAACCCGTATACAGAACCATTCATTTCAATGAGTCCGCAAAAAAAACAGAAGGTACTCCATGTGCATTCCGTTTCCGTATTTCCATTCGCCAAAAAATAGAACATGTCCTATTATTGTCCACATTAGGGACAAGGGTAGTACTGTTCTATTAGGGGCTAGCTTTCCTTTTTTTTTTGCGGATCCGTTTTTTTGCATACGGTCGTGTGCATGAGGCCTTAAAGAGGATCTACTAATTAATTTCACAGATGTAGAATGAAACTTTTCCACAGCTTATCATAGCAGTAAATATTTCAGATAAGGTCACCACTGTTAGCTGAGATTTGCTTCTAACCTGACAGCCAGCTCCTGATGGACCCTGCAGCTGCCAGTAGAAATAATAACACTGATAGGCAAAAAAACTATAACGTGCACAGCGAACACTAAATCTAATGTAACATCACAAGTCATCGAAAAGCGACACTAAACAGGAAGTTTTGATTCTCTCAACTTCTCTAATTAACTATAGTCATAGCAGCCATTTGAGGCTGGGGTTCGGGATTACGGTCAAATCCTGAAGAATTGGACTTGGCAGTCCATAAACACAGTCCATAAAAGACCCAACTATTACAACGGGGCAACAACTAGCCAACCTTCTTCGTGTTTCCATACATTAAAGATCAAGGATTTTTAACTGATGCTGCCAAGTGTTTCTATGGAAGTCGAGAGGAATGTCTCGGGCTATGAGAACTTCAGGATGCCTGGAATAATAAACATCTCTAGACCAAATGATTGATGATTTGTTTGGCACCGTACTTCCTCCAACTCCAGCAAATGTTCTGGAAACAGTTGTAAGGGATTACTAATGGACATTTTCTATCAATAAAATCTTCGAGGAGTATGGTGTTTTCCTTGAGATGGAAACAGGGTATAAGGATGGAATGGGAACTTAAAGTGGCCCCCTGTTGTTGGTAGGTCCAAACAGGCCGAAGGCATTGCCAACATGGAGTAGGTGGGTCCGCAAACTAGTAAGCATGGTCACATTGCTGGTAGGTGGGGTAATCCACCAGTAAGCAAGGCATTGCACCGGAAGAAATCGGCATCCTAAACTTGCATGCTGTGGATTTAAAATACGCACCATAGGTCAAATCCACAGCATTTAAAGCAGTAGCAAAGTTTGCGCAACCAAATCTTCAGATAACTTGACATAAGGTACGGATCTTAACCACCTCCGGACCACCTAACGCAGGATCATGTTCCGGAGGCGGCTCACTCAGGCACAGTCACGCATCGGCGCGTCATCTTGCGAGACGCGACATTTCCAGGAATTGCAGGTAAGCAAGTGGATCTACAGCCTGCAGGCTGTAGATGCGATTTTTTTAACCCCTAACAGGTATATTAGACACTGTTTTAATAACAGCGTCTAATATACCTGCTACCTGGTCCTCTGGTGGTCCCTTTTGCTTGGATCGCACCAAGCACCACACTACACTACACCCCCCCCCACTTATTAACCCCTTATTAACCCCTGATCACCCCATATAGACTCCCTATCACTCCCCTATCATTGATCACCCCCCTGTCATTGATCACCCCCCTGTAAGGCTCCATTCAGACGTCCGTATCTGTTTTACGGATACACGGATTCATGGATCGGATCCGCAAAACACATACGGACGTCTGAATGGAGCCTTGCAGGGGGCTGATCAATGACAGGGTGGTGATCACCCCATATAGACTCCCTGATCACCCCCCTGTCATTAATCACCCCCCTGTCAGGCTCCATTCAGACGTCCGTATGTGTTTTACGGATCCACGGATCGGATCCGCAAAACACATACGGACCTCTGAATGGAGCCTTACAGGGGGGTGATCAATGACAGGGGGGTGATCAGGGAGTCTATATGGGGTGATCACCCCCCTGTCATTGATCACCCCCCTGTAAGGCTCCATTCAGAGGTCCGTATGTGTTTTACGGATCCACGGCTCTGAATGGAGCCTTACAGGGGGGTGATCACCCCATATAGACTCCCTGATCACCCCCCTGTCATTGATCACCCCCCGTGAGGCTCCATTCAGACGTCCGTATGTGTTTTGCGGATCCGATCCATGGATCCGCAAAACACATACGGACCTCTAAATGGAGCCTTACAGGGGGGTGATCAATGACAGGGGGGTGATCAGGGAGTCTATATGGGGGGTAAGGCTCCATTCAGACGTCCGTATGTCTTTTGAGGATCCGTGGATCCGCAAAACATGGACACCGCGGATCCGAAAAACACATATGGACGTCTGAATGGAACCTTACAGGGGAGTGATCAATGACAGGGTGGTGATCACCCCATATAGACTCCCTGATCACCCCCCTGTCATTGATCACCCCCCTGTAAGGCTCCATTCAGATTTTTTTTGGGCATAAGTTAGCGGAAATTGTTTTTTTATTTTTTCTTACAAAGTCTCATATTCCACTAACTTGTGACAAAAAATAAAATAAAATCTCACATGAACTCACCATACCACTCACGGAATCCAAATGCGTAAATTTTTTTAGACATTTATATTCCAGACTTCTTCTCACTCTTTAGGGCCCCTAAAATGCCAGGGCAGTATAAATACCCCACGTGACCCCATTTCGGAAAGAAGACACCCCAAGGTATTCGCTGAGGGGCATATTGAGTCCATGAAAGATTGAACTTTTTGTCCCAAGTTAGCGGAAAGGGAGACTTTGTGAGAAAAAAAACAAAAAAACAATTTCCGCTAACTTGTGCCAAAAAAGATAAATCTTCTATGAACTCGCCATGCCCCTCATTGAATACCTTGGGGTGTCTTCTTTCCAAATTGGGGTCACATGTGGGGTATTTATACTGCCCTGGCATTTTAGGGGCCCTAAAGTGTGAGAAGAAGTCTGGGATCCAAATGTCTAAAAATGCCCTCCTAAAAGGAATTTGGGCCCCTTTGCGCATCTAGGCTGCAAAAAAGTGTCACACATGTGGTATCGCCGTACTCAGGAGAAGTTGGGCAATGTGTTTTGGGGTGTCTTTTTACATATACCCATGCTGTGTGAGAGAAATATCTCTCTAAAAGACAACTTTTCCCATTTTTTTATACAAAGTTGTCATTTGACAAAGATATTTAAATCTCACCCAGCATGGGCATGTGTAAAAAGACACCCCAAAACACATTGCCCAACTTCTCCTGAGTACGGCGATACCACATGTGTGACACTTTTTTTGCAGCCTAGGTGGGCAAAGGGGCCCACATTCCAAAGAGCACCTTTAGGATTTCACAGGGCATTTTTTACACATTTTGATTTCAAACTATTTCTCACGCATTAGGGCCCTTAAAATGCCAGGGCAGTATAACTACCCCACAAGTGACCCCATTTTGTAAAGAAGACACCCCAAGGTATTTCGTGATGGGCATAGTGAGTTCATGGAAGTTTTTATTTGTCACAAGTTAGTGGAATATGAGACTTTGTAAGGAAAAAAATAAAATGCAAAAAAATCATCATTTTCCGCTAACTTGTGACAAAAAATAAAAAGTTCTATGAACTCACTATGCCCATCAGCAAATACCTTAGGGTGTCTACTTTCCGAAATGGGGTCATTTGTGGGGGTTTTCTACTGTCTGGGCATTGTAGAACCTCAGGAAACATGACAGGTGCTCAGAAAGTCAGAGCTGCTTCAAAAAGCGGAAATTCACATTTTTGTACCATAGTTTGTAAACACTATAACTTTTACCCAAACCATTTTTTTTCACCCAAACATTTTTTTTTATCAAAGACATGTAGAACAATAAATTTAGAGAAAAATTTATATAGAAATGTAGTTTTTAAAAAAAATTACAACTGAAAGTGAAAAATGACATTTTTTGCAAAAATGTAGGTAAATTTCGATTAATAACAAAAAAAGTAAAAATGTCAGCAAGCAATATAATACCACCAAATGAAAGCTCTATTAGTGAGAAGAAAAGGAGGTAAAATTCATTTGGGTGGTAAGTAGAGTTGAGCGAACACCTGGATGTTCGGGTTCGAGAAGTTCGGCCGAACATCCCGGAAATGTTCGGGTTCGGGATCCGAACCCGATCCGAACTTCGTCCCGAACCCGAACCCCATTGAAGTCAATGGGGACCCGAACTTTTCGGCACTAAAACGGCTGTAAAACAGCCCAGGAAAGGGCTAGAGGGCTGCAAAAGGCAGCAACATGTAGGTAAATCCCCTGCAAACAAATGTGGATAGGGAAATTAATTAAAATAAAAATTAAATAAATAAAAATTAACCAAAATCAATTGGAGAGAGGTTCCATAGCAGAGAATCTGGCTTCCCGTCACCCACCACTGGAACAGTCCATTCTCAGATATTTAGGCCCCGGCACCCAGGCAGAGGAGAGAGGTCCCGTAACAGAGAATCTGTCTTCATGTCAGCAGAGAATTAGTCTGCATGTCATAGCAGAGAATGAGGCTTCACGTCAGCCACCACTGCAACAGTCCATTGGCATATATTTAGGCCCAGCACCCAGGCAGAGGAGGGAGGTCCCGTAACAGAGAATCTGTCTTCATGTCAGCAGAGAATTAGTCTGCATGTCATAGCAGAGAATGAGGCTTCACGTCAGCCACCACTGCAACAGTCCATTGGCATATATTTAGGCCCAGCACACACACAGGCAGAGGAGAGAGGTCCCGTAACAGACAATCTGGCTTCATGTCAGCAGAGAATTAGTCTGCATGTCATAGCAGAGAATGAGGCTTCACGTCAGCCACCACTGCAACAGTCCATTGGCATATATTTAGGCCCAGCACACACACAGGCAGAGGAGAGAGGTCCCGTAACAGAGAATCTGTCTTCATGTCAGCAGAGAATTAGTCTGCATGTCATAGCAGAGAATGAGGCTTCACGTCAGCCACCACTGCAACAGTCCATTGGCATATATTTAGGCCTAGCACACAGGCAGAGGAGAGAGGTCCCGTAACAGAGAATCTGGCTTCATGTCAGCAGAGAATCAGTCTGCATGTCATAGCAGAGAATCAGGCTTCACGTCAGCCACCACTGCAACAGTCCATTGGCATATATTTAGGCCCAGCACACACACAGGCAGAGGAGAGAGGTCCCGTAACAGAGAATCTGGCTTCATGTCAGCAGAGAATCAGTCTGCATGTCATAGCAGAGAATGAGGCTTCACGTCAGCCACCACTGCAACAGTCCATTGGCATATATTTAGGCCCAGCACCCAGGCAGAGGAGGGAGGTCCCGTAACAGAGAATCTGTCTTCATGTCAGCAGAGAATTAGTCTGCATGTCATAGCAGAGAATGAGGCTTCACGTCAGCCACCACTGCAACAGTCCATTGGCATATATTTAGGCCCAGCACACACACAGGCAGAGGAGAGAGGTCCCGTAACAGAGAATCTGGCTTCATGTCAGCAGAGAATCAGTCTGCATGTCATAGCAGAGAATGAGGCTTCACGTCAGCCACCACTGCAACAGTCCATTGGCATATATTTAGGCCCAGCACACACACAGGCAGAGGAGAGAGGTCCCGTAACAGAGAATCTGGCTTCATGTCAGCAGAGAATCAGTCTGCATGTCATAGCAGAGAATGAGGCTTCACGTCAGCCACCACTGCAACAGTCCATTGGCATATATTTAGGCCCAGCACACACACAGGCAGAGGAGAGAGGTCCCGTAACAGAGAATCTGGCTTCATGTCAGCAGAGAATCAGTCTGCATGTCATAGCAGAGAATGAGGCTTCACGTCAGCCACCACTGCAACAGTCCATTGGCATATATTTAGGCCCAGCACACACACAGGCAGAGGAGAGAGGTCCCGTAACAGAGAATCTGTCTTCATGTCAGCAGAGAATTAGTCTGCATGTCATAGCAGAGAATGAGGCTTCACGTCACCCACCACTGCAACAGTCCATTGGCATATATTTAGGCCTAGCACACAGGCAGAGCAGAGAGGTCCCGTAACAGACAATCTGGCTTCATGACAGCAGAGAATCAGTCTGCATGTCATAGCAGAGAATGAGGCTTCACGTCACCCACCACTGCAACAGTCCATTGGCATATATTTAGGCCTAGCACACAGGCAGAGCAGAGAGGTCCCGTAACAGACAATCTGGCTTCATGTCAGCAGAGAATCAGTCTGCATGTCATAGCAGAGAATGAGGCTTCACGTCACCCACCACTGCAACAGTCCATTGGCATATATTTAGGCCTAGCACACAGGCAGAGCAGAGAGGTCCCGTAACAGACAATCTGGCTTCATGACAGCAGAGAATCAGTCTGCATGTCATAGCAGAGAATGAGGCTTCACGTCACCCACCACTGCAACAGTCCATTGGCATATATTTAGGCCTAGCACACAGGCAGAGCAGAGAGGTCCCGTAACAGACAATCTGGCTTCATGTCAGCAGAGAATCAGTCTGCATGTCATAGCAGAGAATGAGGCTTCACGTCACCCACCACTGCAACAGTCCATTGGCATATATTTAGGCCTAGCACACAGGCAGAGCAGAGAGGTCCCGTAACAGACGATCTGGCTTCATGTCAGCAGAGAATCAGTCTGCATGTCATAGCAGAGAATCAGGCTTCACGTCAGCCACCACTGCAACAGTCCATTGTCATAAATTTAGGCCCAGCACCCAGGCAGAGGAGAGAGGTCCCGTAACAGACAATCTGGCTTCATGTCAGCAGAGAATTAGTCTGCATGTCATAGCAGAGAATCAGGCTTCATGTCAGCCACCACTGCAACAGTCCATTGGCATATATTTAGGCCTAGCACACAGGCAGAGGAGAGGTTCATTCAACTTTGGGTAGCATCGCAATATAATGGTAAAATGAAAATAAAAATAGGATTGAATGAGGAAGTGCCCTGGAGTCCAATAATATATGGTTATGGGGAGGTAGTTAATGTCTAATCTGGACAAGGGACGGACAGGTCCTGTGGGATCCATGCCTGGTTCATTTTTATGAACGTCAGCTTGTCCACATTGGCTGTAGACAGGCGGCTGCGTTTGTCTGTAATGACGCCCCCTGCCGTGCTGAATACACGTTCAGACAAAACGCTGGCTGCCGGGCAGGCCAGCACCTCCAAGGCATAAAAGGCTAGCTCTGGCCACGTGGACAATTTAGAGACCCAGAAGTTGAATGGGGCCGAACCATCAGTCAGTACGTGGAGGGGTGTGCACACGTACTGTTCCACCATGTTAGTGAAATGTTGCCTCCTGCTAACACGTTGCGTATCAGGTGGTGGTGCAGTTAGCTGTGGCGTGTTGACAAAAGTTTTCCACATCTCTGCCATGCTAACCCTGCCCTCAGAGGAGCTGGCCGTGACACAGCTGCCTTGGCGACCTCTTGCTCCTCCTCTGCCTTGGGCTTCCACTTGTTCCCCTGTGACATTTGGGAATGCTCTCAGTAGCGCGTCTACCAACGTGCGCTTGTACTCGCGCATCTTCCTATCACGCTCCAGTGCAGGAAGTAAGGTGGGCACATTGTCTTTGTAGCGTGGATCCAGCAGGGTGGCAACCCAGTAGTCCGCACAGGTTAAAATGTGGGCAACTCTGCTGTCGTTGCGCAGGCACTGCAGCATGTAGTCGCTCATGTGTGCCAGGCTGCCCAGGGGTAAGGACAAGCTGTCCTCTGTGGGAGGCGTATCGTCATCGTCCTGCCTTTCCCCCCAGCCACGCACCAGTGATGGACCCGAGCTGCGTTGGGTGCCACCCCGCTGTGACCATGCTTCATCCTCATCCTCCTCCACCTCCTCCTCATCCTCGTCCTCCTCGTCCTCCAGTAGTGGGCCCTGGCTGGCCACATTTGTACCTGGCCTCTGCTGTTGCAAAAAACCTCCCTCTGAGTCACTTCGAAGAGACTGGCCTGAAAGTGCTAAAAATGACCCCTCTTCCTCATCCTCCTCCTCCTCCTCCTGGGCCACCTCCTGTTCCATCATCGCCCTAAGTGTTTTCTCAAGGAGACATAGAAGTGGTATTGTAACGCTGATAACGGTGTCATCGCCACTGGCCATGTTGGTGGAGTACTCGAAACAGCGCAACAGGGCACACAGGTCTCGCATGGAGGCCCAGTCATTGGTGGTGAAGTGGTGCTGTTCTGTAGTGCGACTGACCCGTGCGTGCTGCAGCTGAAACTCCACTATGGCCTGCTGCTGCTCGCACAGTCTGTCCAGCATGTGCAAGGTGGAGTTCCACCTGGTGGGCACGTCGCATATGAGGCGGTGAGCGGGAAGGCCGAAGTTACGCTGTAGCGCAGACAGGCGAGCAGCGGCAGGATGTGAACGCCGGAAGCGCGAACAGACGGCCCGCACTTTATGCAGCAGCTCTGACATGTCGGGGTAGTTGTGAATGAACTTCTGCACCACCAAATTCAGCACATGCGCCAAGCAAGGGATGTGCGTCAAATTGGCTAGTCCCAGAGCTGCAACGAGATTTCGCCCATTATCACACACCACCAGGCCGGGCTTGAGGCTCACCGGCAGCAACCACTCGTCGGTCTGTTGTTCAATACCCCGCCACAACTCCTGTGCGGTGTGGGGCCTGTCCCCCAAACATATGAGTTTCAGAATGGCCTGCTGACGTTTACCCCGGGCTGTGCTGAAGTTGGTGGTGAAGGTGTGTGGCTGACTGGATGAGCAGGTGGAAGAAGAGGAGGAGGAAGCCGAGAAGGAGGAGGTGGCAACAGGAGGCAAAGAATGTTGCCCTGCGATCCTTGGCGGCGGCAGGACGTGCGCCAAACAGCTCTCCGCCTGGGGCCCAGCTGCCACTACATTTACCCAGTGTGCAGTTAGGGAGATATAGCGTCCCTGGCCGTGCTTACTGGTCCACGTATCTGTGGTTAGGTGGACCTTGCTACAGATGGCGTTGCGCAGTGCACACTTGATTTTATCGGATACTTGGTTGTGCAGGGAAGGCACGGCTCTCTTGGAGAAGTAGTGCCGGCTGGGAACAACATACTGTGGGACAGCAAGCGACATGAGCTGTTTGAAGCTGTCTGTGTCCACCAGCCTAAATGACAGCATTTCATAGGCCAGTAGTTTAGAAATGCTGGCATTCAGGGCCAGGGATCGAGGGTGGCTAGGTGGGAATTTACGCTTTCTATCAAATGTTTGTGAGATGGAGAGCTGAACGCTGGCGTGTGACATGGTTGAGACGCTTGGTGACGGAGGTGGTGGTGGTGGTGTTGGTGGTACATCCCCTGTTTGCTGGGCGGCAGGTGCCAACGTTCCTCCAGAGGCGGAGGAAGAGGCCGAGGCGGCAGCAGCAGAATAGGCCGAGGCGGCAGCAGCAGAAGAGGTAGCAGGGGGAGCCTGAGTGACTTCCTTGGTTTTAAGGTGTTTACTCCACTGCAGTTCATGCTTTGCATGCAGGTGCCTGGTCATGCAGGTTGTGCTCAGGTTCAGAACGTTAATGCCTCGCTTCAGGCTCTGATGGCACAGCGTGCAAACCACTCGGGTCTTGTCGTCAGCACATTGTTTGAAGAAGTGCCATGCCAGGGAACTCCTTGAAGCTGCCTTTGGGGTGCTCGGTCCCAGATGGCGGCGGTCAGTAGCAGGCGGAGTCTCTTGGCGGCGGGTGTTCTGCTTTTGCCCACTGCTCCCTCTTTTGCTACGCTGTTGGCTCGGTCTCACCACTGCCTCTTCCTCCGAACTGTGAAAGTCAGTGGCACGACCTTCATTCCATGTGGGGTCTAGGACCTCATCGTCCCCTGCATCGTCTTCCACCCAGTCTTGATCCCTGACCTCCTGTTCAGTCTGCACACTGCAGAAAGACGCAGCAGTTGGCACCTGTGTTTCGTCATCATCAGAGACATGCTGAGGTGGTATTCCCATGTCCTCATCATCAGGAAACATAAGTGGTTGTGCGTCAGTGCATTCTATGTCTTTCACCGCTGGGGAAGGGCTAGGTGGATGCCCTTGGGAAACCCTGCCAGCGGAGTCTTCAAACAGCATAAGAGACTGCTGCATAACTTGAGGCTGAGACAGTTTCCCTGGTATGCATGGGGGTGATGTGACAGACTGATGGGGTTGGTTTTCAGGCGCCATCTGTGCGCTTTCTGCAGAAGACTGGGTGGGAGATAATGTGAACGTGCTGGATCCACTGTCGGCCACCCAATTGACTAATGCCTGTACCTGCTCAGGCCTTACCATCCTTAGAACGGCATTGGGCCCCACCATATATCGCTGTAAATTCTGGCGGCTACTGGGACCTGAGGTAGTTGGTACACTAGGACGTGTGGATGTGGCAGAACGGCCACGTCCTCTCCCAGCACCAGAGGGTCCACTAACACCACCACGACCATGTCCACGTCCGCGTCCCTTACTAGATGTTTTTCTCATTGTTATGGTTCACCACAACAACAAATATATTATTTGGCCCAATGTATTGTATTCAAATTCAGCGGGATATAAATTTGAGGCCTAGTATTTAGGCGCTGGGTGACCGGTATGGATTTAGTGACAGAATTAGACTTGGAAATGCACAGAAGCGTGTGTGTGAAGTTATTCTGAATGACCCAATGTGCACCTTGAATATTATATACCCTTTTTGGGATAGATTTCAAATAGCTCTGATATAGCAGGAACCACTAAATTATGAAATTGCTAAATTGGGAATTGTACTTCAACCCAGAACAAAAAATGTGCTTTGACGGGCACTAAATAACTTTCCCAGCTACAACAGTACAGCGGTAACGAGAGATTTAGAGGGATTTAAATTTGAGGCCTAGTATTTAGGCGCTGGGTGACAGGTATGGGTTTAGTGACAGAATTAGACTTGGAAATACACAGTAGCGGGTGTGTGTGAAGTTATTCTGAATGACCCAATGTGCACCTTCAATATTATATACCCTTTTTGGGATAGATTTCAAATAGCTCTGATATAGCAGGAACCACTAAATTATGAAATTGCTAAATTGGGAATTGTACTTCAACCCAGAACAAAAAATGTGCTTTGACGGACACTAAATATCTTGCCCAGCAACAACAGTACAGTGGTGGGTAACGAGAGATTTAGAGGGATTTAAATTTGAGGCCTAGTATTTAGGCGCTGGGTCACCGGTATGGATTTAGTGACAGAATTAGACTTGGAAATGCACAGAAGCGTGTGTGTGAAGTTATTCTGAATGACCCTATGTGCACCTTCAATATTATATACCCTTTTAGGGATAGATTTCAAATAGCTCTGATATAGCAGAAACCACTAAATTATGAAATTGCTAAATTGGGAATTGTACTTCAACCCAGAACAGAAAATGTGCTTTGACGGACACTAAATATCTTGCCCAGCAACAACAGTACAGCGGTGGGTAACGAGAGATTTAGAGGGATTTAAATTTGAGGCCTAGTATTTAGGCGCTGGGTCACCGGTATGGATTTAGTGACAGAATTAGACTTGGAAATGCACAGAAGCGTGTGTGTGAAGTTATTCTGAATGACCCTATGTGCACCTTCAATATTATATACCCTTTTAGGGATAGATTTCAAATAGCTCTGATATAGCAGAAACCACTAAATTATGAAATTGCTAAATTGGGAATTGTACTTCAACCCAGAACAAAAAATGTGCTTTGACGGACACTAAATATCTTGCCCAGCAACAACAGTACAGCGGTGGGTAACGAGAGATTTAGAGGGATTTAAATTTGAGGCCTAGTATTTAGGCGCTGGGTGACAGGTATGGGTTTAGTGACAGAATTAGACTTGGAAATACACAGTAGCGGGTGTGTGTGAAGTTATTCTGAATGACCCAATGTGCACCTTCAATATTATATACCCTTTTTGGGATAGATTTCAAATAGCTCTGATATAGCAGGAACCACTAAATTATGAAATTGCTAAATTGGGAATTGTACTTCAACCCAGAACAAAAAATGTGCTTTGACGGACACTAAATATCTTGCCCAGCAACAACAGTACAGCGGTGGGTAACGAGAGATTTAGAGGGATTTAAATTTGAGGCCTAGTATTTAGGCGCTGGGTCACCGGTATGGATTTAGTGACAGAATTAGACTTGGAAATGCACAGAAGCGTGTGTGTGAAGTTATTCTGAATGACCCTATGTGCACCTTCAATATTATATACCCTTTTAGGGATAGATTTCAAATAGCTCTGATATAGCAGAAACCACTAAATTATGAAATTGCTAAATTGGGAATTGTACTTCAACCCAGAACAAAAAATGTGCTTTGACGGACACTAAATATCTTGCCCAGCAACAACAGTACAGCGGTGGGTAACGAGAGATTTAGAGGGATTTAAATTTGAGGCCTAGTATTTAGGCGCTGGGTCACCGGTATGGATTTAGTGACAGAATTAGACTTGGAAATGCACAGAAGCGTGTGTGTGAAGTTATTCTGAATGACCCTATGTGCACCTTCAATATTATATACCCTTTTAGGGATAGATTTCAAATAGCTCTGATATAGCAGAAACCACTAAATTATGAAATTGCTAAATTGGGAATTGTACTTCAACCCAGAACAAAAAATGTGCTTTGACGGACACTAAATATCTTGCCCAGCAACAACAGTACAGTGGTGGGTAACGAGAGATTTAGAGGGATTTAAATTTGAGGCCTAGTATTTAGGCGCTGGGTCACCGGTATGGATTTAGTGACAGAATTAGACTTGGAAATGCACAGAAGCGTGTGTGTGAAGTTATTCTGAATGACCCTATGTGCACCTTCAATATTATATACCCTTTTAGGGATAGATTTCAAATAGCTCTGATATAGCAGAAACCACTAAATTATGAAATTGCTAAATTGGGAATTGTACTTCAACCCAGAACAAAAAATGTGCTTTGACGGACACTAAATATCTTGCCCAGCAACAACAGTACAGCGGTGGGTAACGAGAGATTTAGAGGGATTTAAATTTGAGGCCTAGTATTTAGGCGCTGGGTGACAGGTATGGGTTTAGTGACAGAATTAGACTTGGAAATACACAGTAGCGGGTGTGTGTGAAGTTATTCTGAATGACCCTATGTGCACCTTCAATATTATATACCCTTTTAGGGATAGATTTCAAATAGCTCTGATATAGCAGGAACCACTAAATTATGAAATTGCTAAATTGGGAATTGTACTTCAACCCAGAACAAAAAATGTGCTTTGACGGACACTAAATATCTTGCCCAGCAACAACAGTACAGCGGTGGGTAACGAGAGATTTAGAGGGATTTAAATTTGAGGCCTAGTATTTAGGCGCTGGGTCACCGGTATGGATTTAGTGACAGAATTAGACTTGGAAATGCACAGAAGCGTGTGTGTGAAGTTATTCTGAATGACCCTATGTGCACCTTCAATATTATATACCCTTTTAGGGATAGATTTCAAATAGCTCTGATATAGCAGAAACCACTAAATTATGAAATTGCTAAATTGGGAATTGTACTTCAACCCAGAACAAAAAATGTGCTTTGACGGACACTAAATATCTTGCCCAGCAACAACAGTACAGCGGTGGGTAACGAGAGATTTAGAGGGATTTAAATTTGAGGCCTAGTATTTAGGCGCTGGGTCACCGGTATGGATTTAGTGACAGAATTAGACTTGGAAATGCACAGAAGCGTGTGTGTGAAGTTATTCTGAATGGCCCTATGTGCACCTTCAATATTATATACCCTTTTAGGGATAGATTTCAAATAGCTCTGATATAGCAGAAACCACTAAATTATGAAATTGCTAAATTGGGAATTGTACTTCAACCCAGAACAAAAAATGTGCTTTGACGGACACTAAATATCTTGCCCAGCAACAACAGTACAGCGGTGGGTAACGAGAGATTTAGAGGGATTTAAATTTGAGGCCTAGTATTTAGGCGCTGGGTGACAGGTATGGGTTTAGTGACAGAATTAGACTTGGAAATACACAGTAGCGGGTGTGTGTGAAGTTATTCTGAATGACCCAATGTGCACCTTCAATATTATATACCCTTTTTGGGATAGATTTCAAATAGCTCTGATATAGCAGGAACCACTAAATTATGAAATTGCTAAATTGGGAATTGTATTTCAACCCAGAACAAGAAATGTGCTTGAACGGACACTAAATAACTCGCCCAGCTACAGCACTAGGGACAGATTTAGCTGGATATAAATTTGAGGCCTAGTATTTAGGCGCTGGGTGACCGGTATGGATTTAGTGACAGAATTAGACTGGGATATGGCCAAAAAATGAACAGACTATTGCTGGTTAAATGCACTTGGTGTGACAGCTTCACCCTGATGTAGGCTTTAGCCAAAAAACAACCACACCATTGAGGGTTAAATGCACTTGGTGACAGGCGCAGCTTGCCCCTGATTTTGTATATGGCCAAAAAATGAACAGACTATTGCTGGTTAAATGCACTTGGTGTGACAGCTTCACCCTGATGTAGGCTTTAGCCAAAAAACAACCACACCATTGAGGGTTAAATGCACTTGGTGACAGGCGCAGCTTGCCCCTGATTTTGTATATGGCCAAAAAATGAACAGACTATTGCTGGTTAAATGCACTTGGTGTGACAGCTTCACCCTGATGTAGGCTTTAGCCAAAAAACAACCACACCATTGAGGGTTAAATGCACTTGGTGACAGGCGCAGCTTGCCCCTGATTTTGTATATGGCCAAAAAATGAACAGACTATTGCTGGTTAAATGCACTTGGTGTGACAGCTTCACCCTGATGTAGGCTTTAGCCAAAAAACAACCACACCATTGAGGGTTAAATGCACTTGGTGACAGGCGCAGCTTGCCCCTGATTTTGTATATGGCCAAAAAATGAACAGACTATTGCTGGTTAAATGCACTTGGTGTGACAGCTTCACCCTGATGTAGGCTTTAGCCAAAAAACAACCACACCATTGAGGGTTAAATGCACTTGGTCGCAGCTTGTGCTGGCGCACCACAAGACACAAAATGGCCGCCGATCACCCCAGAAAAATGAGACTGACAAACGGTCTGTGCAGCCTAAAAACAGTGAGCAATTGAGGATCAGCAGCTCAATGATCCACAGCTGCAGATCGATCAGTTAATCAAGTCCTTTGGAGGAGTTAATCTGCCTAATCTCGCCCTACTGTCGCAGCCGCAACCTCTCCCTACGCTAATCAGAGCAGAGTGACGGGCGGCGCTATGTGACTCCAGCTTAAATAGAGGCTGGGTCACATGGTGCTCTGGCCAATCACAGCCATGCCAATAGTAGGCATGGCTGTGATGGCCTCTTGGGGCAAGTAGTATGACGCTTGTTGATTGGCTGCTTTGCAGCCTTTCAAAAAGCGCCAAGAAAGCGTCACAAAAGCGCGAAGAAAGCGACGAACACCGAACCCGAACCCGGACTTTTACGAAAATGTCCGGGTTCGGGTCCGTGTCACGGACACCCCAAAATTCGGTACGAACCCGAACTATACAGTTCGAGTTCGCTCATCCCTAGTGGTAAGTTGTACGACCGAGCAATAAACTGTGAAATTAGTGTAGTGCAGAATTGTAAAAAGTGGTCTGGTCATTAAGGGTGTTTAAGCTATGGGAGCTGAGGTGGTTAAAGGGATTGTCCCACCAAAAATATTCTACAGTTTTAAAATCAGCACCTGGATCTGAATACTTTTGTATTTGCAAGTAATTAAAAATGTTGTATAGCCAGTGAGTTATTCAATAAAATGTATTTGTATAGTGCCACTTAATTTCTTATTTCTTTGACCTGCTCACTGAAATGGCCGCACATGCTCAGTTTCATTCTTCATCTGCCTCCTGAGCTGTGATAGGGAGAACATGGACACGCCCCTCTGAGCTGCTGCAGAAAAGACACTCCCCTGAGCTGTCAGCTTGATATAAATCTAGCAGAGCAATGACTGGGGAGATCTCTGGATCCATGAGAGGTACAAGGCTGAATTAGATTGTCATACACTATATGATGTCTGATTTTCATGTTTTACATTATTCATGGGATAACCCCTTTAAATTACATTTCCATGCTGAGGATTTTCACCATGGATGCAATGCAAAGGGTGAAATCTGTATTGGCACGATAAACTGCAGATTTTCCACTGGATAAATTCCACAGTGGACCTGTCAAGTGTAGGTGAATCCTTGCTCTTCCCAGAGATGTTGTTAAGATGCTCACACTGCCTGAACATCAGGGAGCGTGATACAGATCTATTACAGTATTAATAACAAGAAGGAATAAGGAGGGTGCAGACTAGAGAAGGCCTTGGGGTTCGCCCGGCGATCGTTTTACGGTGAACTTTGCTTGTTCGCAGTTCGCCGAACGGGCGAACTTATGGCAATATCCGCCAGTGCCATATTCTATCCATCAGGTGGTACAGGACAGCCAATTGAGACGTTTCAGCACATGGACATACCCCCTACCTTATAATAAACCTGATCTGGCCGCCATTTTAAATTCAGTCTTTTACCAGTGTAGGGAGAGGTTGCTGTGTGGAGCAGGGACAGGCTGTTAGGGACACCAAACGCTAGCTAATAGTGCCACAAAAGTCCTTTTCAGGACTGGTATAGGTGTGCTATCGATAGGTGTGACATACTGAGGGGTGTATATTATATAGCAAGTATATTATAGTGCATTTGTATTGTGCGGCAGTTGTGTGCGGTTCCGATGCGACACTGCAGCTACACAGAGGGACAAACGCCATTGGAACAAATCATTTCAACTGGTGTGAAATACCAGTTGCCCCCCTAAAAAACTGATTGAAGCAGGGGTGCGATATACCAATTATATACTTTCTATACACCCTGTTCCAAATTATTATGCAAAATCTATTTGTCACAAAAATAAATATTTCATTTTTCAGTTTAACTCATAGATGGCATCGTGTCTCGGGGCTCTTTTGATAACTGAAAACAATCTTGGACATCGTGATAATTAGATTGGCAGTTGACCCCAATTTAAGGAAAAACTACTAAAGGAGGGTGTTCCACATTATTAAGTAGAGCATCATTTTCAAGCAATATGGGGAAGAAAAAGGATCTTTCTGCTGCCGAAAAGAGAGAAATAGTTCAATGCCTTGGACGAGGTATGAAAACATTAGATATGTCACGAAAACGTAAGCGTGATCATCGCACTATTAAGAGATTTGTGGCTGATTCAGAGCTCAGACGGGTTCGTGCAGATAAAGGCACATTGAGGAAGATTTCTGCCAGATCCATTCATCGGATCAAGAGAGCAGCTGCTAAAATACCATTACATAGCAGCAAACAGATATTTGAAGCTGCTGGTGCCTCTGGAGTCCCACGGACATCAAGGTGTAGAGTCCTCCAGAGTCTTGCAACTGTGCATAAACCTTCTATTCGGCCACCACTAACCAATGCTCACAAGCAGAAAGGGCTGCATTGGGCAGAAAAATACATGAAGACTAATTTTCAAACAGTCCTGTTCACTGATGAGTGCTGTGCAACCCTGGATGGTCCAGATGGATGGAGTAGTGGATGGTTGGTGAACGGCCACCCTGTTCCAACAAGGCTGCAACGTCAGCAAGGCAGTGGTGGAGTCATGTTTTTGGCCGGAATCATGGGAAGAGAGCTGGTCGGCCCCTTAAGGGTCCCCGTAGGTGTAAAGATGACCTCTGCAAAGTATGTGGAGTTTCTGACTGACCACTTTCTTACCTGGTACAGAAGGAAGAACTATGCTTTCCATAATAAAATCATCTTCATGCATGAGAATGCACCATCTCATGCTGCAAAGAATATCTCTGCATCAATAGCTGCTATGGGGATAAAAGAAGAGAAAGTCATGGTGTGGCCTTCATCCTCCCCTGACCTCAATCCTATTGAGAACCTTTGGAGGATCCCCAAGCGAAAGATCGATGAGGGTGTGAGGCAGTTTACATCCAAACATCTGGGAGGCTATTGTGACATCTTGCAAACAAATTCAAGTAGAAACTGTCCAAAAACTCACAAGTTCAATGGATGCAAGACTTGTGACGCTGCTATCAAATAAGGGGCCCTATGTTAAAATGTAACGTGTCCTGTTAAAATGTTTAAAAAGTTAAAATGTTGTTAAAAGTTTGATTGAAATAGCTTTTGATTTCAGTAAATATGCTGCAAACACAACAAATGACAATTTTCAGTTAATTACAACCTATAAAGTGTTTTGAAACTTACTGTGCGTAATAATTTGGAACAGTGCATTGTAAGTTTTTTACATAAAAAAAATACTGTTATCATTAGGAGGTTTGTTCAATAAAATTTGAATTGTACTCTTAATAGTTGATAACATGAGAATTATGCTGTTATTTACATCAATTATTTAGGTAAATGAGAAAAATAAAATTTGCATAATAATTTAGACCAGGGTGTATAGTGCATTTGGGTAGTGCAGCATTTATTTGCGGTTTTGCTGCGTTACCTCTGCTACAGATAGTGACAAACGCCATTAGAACAAATAATTTCTACTGGTGTGATATACCAAAGTTGCCCCCCCAAAAAACTGATTGAAGCAGGGGTGTGATATACCTTCTTCCAGAAATACTGCTCTTCTATAGGTACTTTTGTCACAGTTTAATTTTGAAAATGACAGGCAGAAGAAGAAGCAGGCCAGGCCATTCCGCAGGGGTGATAGGGGTTGGGCAGGTGCACCAGCCTGGAGCCTAAGTGGGAAGTTGCAGAAGGTGCGTGTGATTACATCAAAGGACGCACCAGACTTGGTTGAGTGGCTCACTCAGCCTTCCACTTCTGTACCCTCCTCATCCTCTCTATCTGCACCCTCTTCACTCTCTGCTGTGTGCACCCCCAAAACCATATCCCCCCCGCTCGAGTCAGAGGAAATATTTTCCCTTCCATTTCAAGACCTTACCAATGCGCAGCCATTCTTGGCATCGGATCAGGAAGAGGAGGTAGCAACGGTCGCCACCCAGAAGTCTGACGACAGTACCCAGATCAGCCCAAGGAGGGTGGTCCCCGCTGTTGCTGCCTAGTCCAAGATCTCTAATGTCAGTGGTGGTGAAGGGGACGATGATGACGTGTCTATGGATGTCACGTCGGTGCCCACAAGAGAGGAAGAGGAGGGGAGTTCAGAGGGAGAGACGGAGCAGCAGATAGGGAGGAGAAGCAGTCAGAACTTGCAGTGCACAAGAGGCAAAAAGCAGACTGCTAATGTAACTGGAACGAGCCATCCACCATGCACGGTCACATCTGGCGCTCCCAGGACGCTGACACATGGCTCCGCAGAGTGGGCTTTTATTAACGTGTCCGCTGCTGACAATAGTGTTGCCATCTGCAGCCTGTGCTGTCAACGCATAAGTTCATGGGTCCAGGACGTCTTGCGGCAGGCTAGGAAAATCTCTGGCCATTTTAGATGATCTTACACGGCCATGGTTCACCTTGCTGATGTTCAGTGGCGACACCACCTGCCTGTCAGACATCTGATTTCTGACTGCCCGACGCGATGGAACTCCACCTTGTATATGCTTGATAGGCTGCTCCAGCAGAAATGTGCCGATAACGACTACCTGTACGAACTCTGTGGCAGGACAGGTTCTTGGGGAGCTTGTTTTTTTTTTCACTGCGCCAGTGGCTGCTCATGTGCGATGCATGCAAACTTCTGTGGCCATTTGATGAGATCACCAAACTGGTTAGTCGCAGCCAGCCAGAGCGCCATCAGTGACATCGTACCTTACGCCTTCTTTCTGGAGCATGCATTGCGTCGTGTCATTGATCAAGCCGCCAAGGAGCAGGAAGATGAGGAAGTCGCAATGATGAATAAATTCCCAGTGGGAGCTACTCCATCTGAGACAAGTCAACAGGAGTCTGAAGAGGAGTCAGAGGAGGATGGTGCTGGGGCGGAGGAAGAGCATGCTTTAAACGTTTCTGAGATCCCTGGTGTTGTCCGTGGCTGTGGGGAGGAGACCAAAGACGACATTATCCGGGACGATGAGCAGGAGCCAGGCCACTCCACCGCTTAGTGCAAATGGGGGCCTTCATGCTCCAGTGTTTGAAGAGGGACCCCCATATAAAAAGCATAAAGGGCAAGAACCAGTACTGGGTGGCAATGTTCTTAGACCCCTGGTACAAACACAAAAGACAGACATGTCACCAGCATCACAGAGGGCTTTCAGAATGCAGCACTTCCCAGGCCTTGTTTCGAGAAATACTGCATTCTGCTTTTGCGGGTGCTGGCAGAGGAATTTCCACTCACAGAGAAACTGTTGCGGGTTCCAATCCAACAGAACATGCAAGAAGAGGGCGGTTTGAAGAGTTGTTGGTCACTTCGAATATGAGATCATTCTTGCAGCCAACCCATCGACAGCCGCCCTCTGGATCCAGCCTCACGGAACACCTAGACCGACAGGTGTCCGACAACATCGGGTTAACAGCCGATGTGGACGCTCTGAGAAGCGAGGAACCCCTGGACTACTGGGTGTGCAGGCTTGACCTGTGGCCAGAGCTGGCACAATTTGAATGGAACTGTTGGCTTGCTCCTCGTCCAGTGTCCTGTCCGAAAGGATGTTCAGCGCAGCAGGGGAGGATCGTGACCGATAAGCGCACTCGCCTAGCTCACGACAGTGTGGACTCCCTCATATTTCTAAAAATTAATGAGGCATGGATCTCGGAGGAATTCAACACCTGTGACGACCACGTTTAATTGAATTTCCTCATGCCAGCCCACAAATATCCGCCACCACCCAGAACAAATATTGGTCCCCGTCTTAGGTAAATTCAGCGGCATAAAAGACCTTTTTTTTCAAGAGGGGAGATTTCGTTACCCATGTTTTTAATCCAAATTTATATTTTTAGTTATTTTAAACATATGTATTTGACCTATATTTGTACTGAAAAACCTATATATAGCCCTAACAAGATTGCGGGCTTACCCCTAATTAGAATATATATAACCGATTGAAGGGGAGTGGACCGGTGGTATTGCTGCACGATACAATTGAATCAATTGGTCAGTATATACAATAGTTTCCATCATGTGTCAAATACAATTGTGATTTTTGGTATTGCCCTAATCTTGATAACTTTTGGTGTATACATTTACACCGGCTTGTGGCAAATTTTGACACATATATACATGTGGATATTTGTGGTGTCTAATAGCTACAGCTTTTGGATACTACATGTCCACTACTTATGACCTTTTGGGTACAATTATGCACTCGCACTTTACCTTAGATATATGTATTGGCAGCCCACCATCGGTTCACTTGGTTTTTAACATGTATTGTAACCTGTATGTATTGTCTTATTTGTGACCAGTGCTGATCATGTGTCTTTTGTGATTTTCTTAATAAAATTGAGTATTTTTGTACTATTGTAGTATATATTTTTTCTAAATTAAATTATATTTACTTACCTTACTCCTTCAATCGGTTATCTATATTTGTACTGGCCTGGAGTAAAATTGATATCCATTGGCCATGTAATATACCTCCGGCCACATAATCACTTGATCTTTTCTGTCAGATGAATGCCTAATTTTTAGGGCCCGTACTCCCGTGGCCTATAAAAAAATAATAAAATTCTAGGCTCCAAAAGGGCACATTTTCAGAGAATTTCCCTTTAAGATGCATAAAAATGTCCCCCGATTAAGATACATATTTTTTTTGTTGAAATCACTAGTGCCGACCCACCAGGAATTTTCCCCATAGGGTCTATTGGCAGTCTACACCAGAAATAAAATCCCCAAAATTTTTTCAAGGTTTACACAATTAGCTCTGCAATCTTATCATGATTTTAAATTTGTTTTTGCTTGGACAAGACCATAAATGCAATACTTGCACCAACCACCCTACAGTTGGCAACAATACCCAATATCCTGTGCAGTAGGGCGAGTCTGTGATTAGCACTGTTGCCTTGTAGCACTGGGGTGCTGGGTTCAAAACCAACCAAGAGCATTATCTGCATGGTGTTTGTATCATCTCCATGTGTTTGCATGGGTTTACTAAAAGATTCATGCTTTCTTTCTCACCAAAAATAAGCCCAGGTAAATCGGCATTCTAAGAAATTGGCCCTAGTGAGTGTCGGGGGTGAGACCTATGTGGCAGTCACAGACTCCTGTTGCTTTCTTCTCCAAGCTCTTGTAGCTCCTGTTACCCTTCCCTTTTCCTAAGTAAACTAAGAAAACATAAAAGCATACAGAAGAGGAGACATTATACAGTTGCAAGAAAAAGTATGTGAACCCTTTGGAATGATATGGATTTCTGCACAAATTGGTCATAAAATGTGATCTGATCTTCATCTAAGTCACAACAATAGACAATCACAGTCGGCTTAAAGAGGACCTTTCACCGATTATGACATTGTGAACTAAGAATACAGACATGGAGAGCGGCGCCCAGGGATCTCACTGCACTTACTATTATCCCTGGGCGCCGCTCAGTTCCCCTGCTATGCCCTCCGGTATCTCCGGTCACAAAGTTATGGTAGGCGGAGTCTGCCGTTCTTCTATAGCGCTGGCCAATCGCATTGCAGAGCTCACAGCCTGGGAGAAAATAACCTCCCAGGCTGTGAGCTCTGCGCTGCGATTGGCCAGCGCTAGAGCAGAACAAGGGCAGACTCCGCCTACCATAACTTAGTGACTGAAATCTCTGCCTACTATAACTTAGTGGCCGGAGATACCGGAGGGAATAGCGGGAGAACGGAGCGGCGCCCAGGGATAATAGTAAGTGCAGTGAGATCCCCAGGCGCCGCTCTCCATGTCTGTATTCTTAGTTCACAGTGTCCTAATTGGTGAAAGGTCCTCTTTAAACTAATAACACACAAAGAATTAAATGTTACCATGTTTTTATTGAACACACCATGTAAACATTCACAGTGCAGGTGGAAAAAGTATGTGAACCCCTAGACTAATGACATCTCCAAGAGCTAATTGGAGTGAGGTGTCAGCCAACTGGAGTCCAATCGAGATGAGATTGGAGGTGTTGGTTACAGCTGCCCTGCCCTATAAAAACCACACACCAGTTCTGGGTTTGCTTTTCACAAGAAGATTTTGCCTGATGTGAATGATGCCTCGCACAAAAGAGCTCTCAGAAGACCTACGATTAAGAATTGTTGACTTGCATAAAGCTGGAAAGGGTTATAAAAGTATCTCCAAAAGCCTTGCTGTTCATCAGTCCACGGTAAGACAAATTGCCTATAAATGGAGAAAGTTCAGCACTGCTGCTACTCTCCCTAGGAGTGGCCGTCCTGTAAAGATGACTGCAAGAGCACAGCGCAGACTGCTCAATGAGGTGAAGAATCATCCTAGAGTGTCAGCTAAAGACTTACAAAAGTCTCTGGCATATGCCAACATGCCTGTTAGGAATCTACTATATGTAAAACACTAAACAAGAATGGATTTCATGGGAGGATACCACAGAGGAACCCACTGCTGTCCAAAAAACATTGCTGCACGTTTACAGTTTGCACAAGAGTACCTGGATGTTCCACAGCAGTACTGGCAAAATATTCTGATGAAACCAAAGTTGAGTTGTTTGAAAGAAACACACAACACTATGTGTGGAGAAAAAGAGGCACAGCACACCAACATCAAAACCTTATCCCAACTGTGAAGTATGGTGGTGGGGGCATCATGGTTTGGGGCTAATTTGCTGCATCAGGGCCTGGACAGATTGCCATCATCGAAGGGAAAATGAATTCCCAAGTTTATCAAGACATTTTGCAGGAGAACTTAAGGCCATCTGTCCACCAGCTGAAGCTCAACAGAAGATGGGTGTTGCAACAGGACAACGACCCAAAGCATAGAAGTAAATCAACAACAGAATGGCTTAAACAGAAGAAAATACGCCTTCTGGAGTGGCCAAGTTAGAGTCCTGACCTCAACCCGATTGAGATGCTGTGGCATAACCTCAAGAAAGCGATTCACACCAGACATCCCAAGAATGTTGCTGAACGCTAGGAACGGTCAAGAATTACTCCTGACCGTTATGCACGTCTGATCTGCAACTACAGGAAATGTTTGGTGGTAGTTATTGCTGCCAAAAGAGGTTCAACCAGTTATTAAATCCAAGGGTTCACATACTTTTTCCACATGCACTGTGAATGTTTACATGGTGTGTTCAATAAAAACATGGTAACATTTAATTCTGTGTGTTTTTAGTTTAAGCAGACTGTGAATGTCTATTATTGTGACTTAGATGAAGATCAGATCACATTTTATGACCAATTTGTGCAGAAATCCATATAATTCCAAAGGGTTCACATACTTTTTCCTGCAACTGTAACTGTGTGATAGAAGCTGTCTAATCATCACTGTGATAAAAATTACAATCAGTGGTGGTCTAGGGCAGTGTTCCTCAACTCCAGTCCTCAGGGCCCAACTAACAATCAGGTTTTCAGGATTTCCTTAGTATTCCACGGGGGATATAATTAGTGTCAATGCATCAGGATTTACCAAAAGTATTCATTCTGTGGGATATTCTCAAATCATGACTGGTCCGTGGGCCCTGAGGACTGGAGTTGGTGAACACTGGTCTAGGGAAGTGAAGGGTATCCTATAAGCATTCCAGAATTGTTGTCTAGGGGATTACTTACCTATATCCAGGCTCTAGAACTATTCATGCTCATGTTTCAGGAGGCTCCCAGAAAAAGAGAAGACCCTCAAAGACTCCAGGGAGATTAGGCAAATATACCAGATGCCACATGGAGGGCTGCTTTCTCCTGGAAAACAGCTCACTATGAACGGTCACTGTATGGGGCACTGGGATGCTGCATCATCAGAGACAGCCCCGATGCACATACATTCAACTGAGGAAGTATGACAAAAAGGGGTGCCATGTATTATAAAAAAGGGTGTGACCTTTGATAAATGGGGTGTGATCTTGGAGAAAGGGGCAGGTCAGTGCCCCAAACAATGTGATGGTATACAAAACCCTCTGTACACTTACCTCCTGAATGCAAACAATGAGAAGTTGTCAAGTTATCTCCTGACTTTCCCCTGACAGATCAAGTCAGGGCAAGGATCATGCATGTTATGTCACCCTTTTGCTCTCAGGAGAGATAAGCCACCACGTGTGGCCGGCAGCAGCTTACTCCCCACTGACAATACATGCCTACTTGGTTGAACCAAGCGTACATGTGTGAGGAACAGCTAAATTAACTTTTGGCTGACAGCTATTGAAAGTGTATGGACATAATAGTTAACTATTAGGATAAACAGTTTACTATTAATCTATCTATTCATAAATGACAGCAATACTGAAGCACACAGTGAAGTCTGACTTATCGTAATATCTAGCATAATATGAAGTATGTTTTGTTGTACATTAGCTATCGTTTTGGTGGCAATCTGTGCCCACTGCCACTCTTTGCACCTGCTCCTCTGCCACCAATGGCTTGGACTCGCCGACCTCTCTCTCCTCATTCCCAGCGGGCCCAGCCTCTGGAGTACTTCTGCTGTTTCTCCCACATAAGTTGTGGTCTGCTTCTTGCTGGCAATGCTTCTCATTTCAGGTTCTAGTTCATCAGTGTCCTGTAAAGGTGCATCGATTTGATCCTTCACTGCCTGACTTCACCTCTGCCCCATCTCCGTTCTGACCCTGAGCTGCAATCCCTGACTTTACACTGTTTTTCAGATTGCACAGACCTTGGCCTGTCCCTGACTATGGTTTTGCCTGATCCCTCCGTGTTCTGCACCAGTGTCTCCTGACTCCTGTGGGTCAGTAGTCACTTGAGCAGAGACTACTCCAAGAGGTGGTGGCCTGGTAGTTTCCCTGCAGCACAGTACTTGTATATTGGTTAAAAGGTGCAGCAAGAGGGGCCATTAAGATGCCTAGACATATTCAATAATTGTCGGTTGAACAATCGTTTGACAGCTCTCTCTCCCAAATACCTCCGGGCTTCCCCATACACATTCGGCTTGGC
The DNA here is from genome assembly GCF_014858855.1 of Bufo gargarizans. NCBI lineage: Eukaryota > Metazoa > Chordata > Amphibia > Anura > Bufonidae > Bufo > Bufo gargarizans. The sequence goes on along the minus strand of NC_058082.1, from coordinate 618,549,151 downwards.
CAAACATGTTTGTGTATTGTATGGGGAGAGGAGAGAAAGCCGCTGCCAGAAATTTTGGTTGGGACAACAATATTCATTGCGCCTGATTCTTGCCTCTCCAGACATCATCTGCCAGTGGAGAGTCCGGAGCTCCCCACACACATTAGCAAGTCGGCCAAATTCACCATTATTGGTGACACAGTGGATCCACATCAACAATAGGTACTGAGGTGAAATTATGATATTTTAAATTATTATTAGGTAAAATAATAAACAATACATAAACACTTTTCATTTTTAATATTTATTCAAATCCTCATCAGGAAATGAACACTAAGATTAAAAAAAAATAATAAAAGAATCACACTGCATTATATACAAGGCTTGTGACACCACAGGAAAACGAGAAATTTCTCATTAAAATAACACAAAACAGTTTTCTGTAAACCTTATAATCCATAACTGGATGGCAAAGAAACAAGATTTCATATTGCAATGCTTAATTACTTCATTTACATGTTTTTTTTTATAAAATGAAAATATATGAACTAAAATCGGTCACATTGCAGTTGCGGGCCCCCAGATTGAAATTTAATATTGTGTCATTAAATGGGACCTTCCACTCAGTAGACTATCCAAGGGGACTATAGAAAAAACCCACAATACTGTTATTTTTTATTAGTCTCTGACCTGACTGTGAAGTCGTAATGCACAGGACATCTTCCCATGCATTGTACATGCAGAATTTAATTACAGTTTTAAATAAAATTAAATTTCTGTACATTTTCCCAAGGTACAATGATATGCATACATGCAAAACAAGAAGGCCAAGAACCCATCTGCTTCTATATACATATTCATATATATTTATAGACTGTATAGAACCCAAAAACAGGTTTCAATAAAACAATACAAAAAGGTTGACTTATGGAAAACAATATTTACAGCCATTTTCTTTAAAAAAATGCTAACATACCAACGCATAACTGATTATTTACAGTGATATTTACAAAGGAAGAAAATCATTTTTATTCATTTGTAAAAAACATACAATATATTTTAAAATGTTCTCCAAATTATTATTTTTTTTACATAAATTTAAATATTGTTTGACAACCCAAAAAAACTCACAATTTCTTAATTTTGCGAAAATAAACACATTTTAAATCTGAATTCGCTTCATGATTTTTGCAGGGAGAAAAAAGCATTTCAGGCCAGTGCATGATGTGATAAGGCAAACCATGCTAGCATACGAAACAATTAGACCTTGCAAAAGTAAGCAGCCAACCTTTATCAAGTGAATATACATCTTTTAACAGCATGCCCTTCTGAGGTCCGATATTCGGTGCTGATCAATGTCTTCTTATATCTTTGAAGTGGTCAAATCTAATTTTATATCTGTTTCAAATCTCCAAATTGCCTGCATAGACAAGAGAGTTAAATTATAGACTTCTAGGAGGATGTCTGCCGTCTATTGCATACTGGTTAACTACTGATTTCAATGTATATTCAGTAGGCAACAGACTCAAAAACTCCCCCTAGTGGTGGCTTTATGCCGACCGAAGTTTATCATTAAACGCTATGTCTAGCGGGGCAATTTGAAGAAATTTGTTGCAACAGGTTTGGACATACATGTAGGTTAAAGATGTCAGGGTTCACACATTACTTTTTATGTGATTCTTCCTTGGGTTTAGAAAAGAATTACCAATTTCTTTAAATATAAATGGTCCATAATTGCATCTTTTGGAGGATTTTATACCTTGCACTGACTGAAAATGCTGGAGTATGGCCTCATATACACCTCTGAGATGTATAAAAGTAAACAGGGCCATACTGGATCTCTGTATGCCTCTGATATCAGAACAGAAAATAAATGCTTTACTGAATGGTATATAACAGATGTATTTGCTTCTAGGGGAGGATACAGATGTTCACCTTTACCTTTCTGAGAATATTAGGGATTTTGATTTCTAATGATACAAATTTGATACATTCTCACGCATACACATATAGAATAATTGATACCCAACAGAGTAACGCAAAAGGAAATATTTGCATCTTCTTAAAACAATGCCTAATAAAAGGCACCTAAGGGTGGCACATGGCATATACGTCTCTGTAGTAGGGAGCCGTAAGAATTCACCAACACTTATTTTTGCAGTAGAAAGGGAGTCTGTAACCTCAAAAACATAACCATACTTTTCTTGTGAAAATCCAGTCATCTAATCCTGAGAAATGGTCCTTTTTATTTTTATGCAAATAAGTTTTTCAGTGCTCCATGGACAGGGTCCACACCATTAGGTGCACCATCAGTCAGATTACAGAGCTGGTAGCGATGACGCACATGGGGGAGCCATGTGCACTGAAATGAGTGGCCCTACCCACAGTGCACCGAAAACCATATTTGCATAAAAATGTAAATAAACATTTCTCAGGATTAGAGGACTGGATTTTCACATTAAAGCTATGATTATCTTTAGGGGCCCCTTTCACACAGTGTTTGATCAGTAATTTCCATCAGTGATTGTGAACCACAACCATAAGTCAAGCCTATACAGAAATAAGGTATAAGGTATTTTTGACCCACAATCAATGATAAAAATCACTGATCAAACACTGGATTTGTAGAAATTGGCCTTACATGGCGGTATGTTTACTTTGAAACTGGTTTTGGAAGTGACAAACTAAAACAAAATGCATTAAAATATATTTGTTTTGCAGTTTTTCCCCCCAGAATTTTCAGCTCATCACAAAAGGTAATTTATTTTATTTACTAAAAACAAAAATTCACCCATTGTGTAATTTTTGTAGAATTAAAAAAGTCAGAGATGCCTTATAGAACAGAACAATTATATTTGTCTGAAGTCAGATTTATATGTCTCTATATGTATCGTATCGCCTCTTATTTACATACACAACATGTATCTATATACATATTTTAGGCACACAAGTGAGGGCAGAGATACTCCTATAGTGAAATCTTCTCTTCTGTAATTAACATGTAAACTTCATTAGCTGCCTCTTAAAGAAGTAAATAACTCAGTGTAAGGAGAAAAAAGTTTCTCTTTCGAATAAAGCATTAATCTGTTCACACGGGAGCGTACTGATTTATTATGGGTTTGTAATTAATTGTAAAAGGTGGGGGCCACTAGTCTGGAGATGAATGCAATTTTTTTTTTTTTTGGCAGACTGTAAACAAGATGTTTAAAGTTAATCACCCATAAAATAAGTTAGGAGAAATCATATAATGGAACTTTAGCTTCCGATCATTTCAGTAGCAGCTAGTCAGCATTCAACTTAAAATAACCTTAAAGTCAGGCTTCGCTTAGCCAGTATAAAAAGAAAATACCGGTAAATGCAGAAATAGTACAGAACCATATACATCTCAGTCATGATTTTAGTAGGCTTCATTACATTAAGAATACATTGTAAGAATGTAGATAAGTGTAAAAACCGCAGCGCTCACCTGTAAAACCTCTTGGGCGGCACGGACAAAAGACCAGGACGCGGTCATACCAAAGTCCCCCCCCCCCCCAATTTTTTTTTTTAAGTCCAGCTTCCCATAAAAGAAGTTCTTTATTAATTAGGAATAAAATCCAGACATCAATTATATGTACAGTGTTTACAGTCTACGCGTTTCAGACCGCAAACATATGGATCCTTTCTCATGACATGTACAAATAAAACTGATTCCCCTTCTTATAGGCAGGGCAAAATCCCAGCCAATTAATTGGGATCCCAGCAACCTGTGTAACAGGTGTCCGGAGAAACAAATAATAAATTTTCTGTTTTATTGGCTTTAAAATCTGTAAATTATAAATGATGTATTTATTTTGTGCCTCTTATTTTACCATATGAGAAAAACATATTTTTACTATTAAAAAAAAAAGTCTAATGTAGCTAAAGCAATCTGAATTTATACAATGTTCAAAAGGTAGAAAAACATTTTTAAAATTATATATTTAAATTTTTCTTTTCCAAGTACAAAAAAATTCTTATTTCAGAAGGATTACTGTATACTGTATTTTGGATATGATAAATTTCTTTAAAATAAATATAACTTAGGTTGCTAAAAATGTGCAGTGCAATAACAAATAAATAAGAAATATCAAAGTGGCAGCGCACTTTTTTTTTTTTTTTCATTATGTTATCAGGATTTCTACATTTCTTAGGATGACCAAGAACATATTATGGTGCAATATAAAGCATCTCAAAGATGTATGGAGCAGATGGCACCCACAAAATTCTAGGAGATATGCCTGTATGCCAATTATTTTATACAGAGGCATATGGATTAATTTTCTGCTGTATCACAGAGGTATTGTCCCCTAGAGTCATTACTAGAGATGTGGTGCCATACAGGGACCCAGTGGGCTCTATGTAGATAGCTCTGCTGTGTGTACGAGGCCCTAGGTGATACACAGCAGTATGGATTTTGAACCCATTTTGATTCTGATTAATTAAAGAGCTAGAAAGACGATCCAGGCACGGAACATTACTTAATGCCATGAACACAGAAATGTTTCAATGCAGTACGTTGATTATTATACTTTTTGGTATATTCCTAGTTCTTCTCATTCATACAGTATATTATACGTAGATTTGTCAGCATATGTGTTCTACACAGAGGCTGCTGAAACAGGTAGAACAAGTAAAAAGATGCTACATTCAAGAGGTTTTCTAGATTTTTTTAAGGCTACTTTCACTAGCGTTAATATTTTCCGGTATTGAGATCCATCATAGGGTCTCAATACCGAAAAAAAAAATAAATGCTTCGGCTTTGTCCCCATTCATTGTCAATGGGGACAAAACGTAACTGAACAGAACGGAATGCTCTAAAATGCATTCCGTTCCGTTCTCATACCGGAGAGCAAGCTGCAGTTTGCTTTCCATCCTGGGATGCGGATCCATCTTGGGTATGTTAAAGATAATACAACTGGATCTGTATCAGTAATGGAAGCATTTTTGCTAACCCTGCCAGATCCAGCAAAAACGCTAGTTTGAAAGTAGCCTAATATTGACGACCTATCCTCCAGATAGGTCATCAATATCACATCGGTGGGGGGAGGGGGTCTGAGACCAGAAGTCCCCCCGATCCACTGTCTGAAGAGACCGCAGCATCGTGGTGGGCACTGCACTAGACCATCCGTTGGACAGCAGCGGTGCTTGGTACTGCAGCTTGCCCCTGTTTAATTGAATAGGGCTGAGCTGCGCCTAGGCCACATGACCGACGAGCGTGACCTGGGAAGAGGCTGCAGCACACACCGACTGCATGGTTTCTTCAAACAGCTGATCAGAGGGAGTGCCAGGAGTTGGATTCCTGCTGGAATATATGTATTTGCATTGATAGTACTGTGCTTTATCATGACCATATTGGAGTGAAGGGGCCTGAACTACAAAATGCTATGCATATTCTGAAAGAACAAGAAGATTAACATTCACAGCCTATCCGTAAAGGCACGCTGTTGTGTTGAACATCCAGTCCGACCTGTCAGTAGCATTTTATTGAGCAGGTGGAGCTGAGCAGATATAACGTTTTGAAGGACAAACTAAGTTAGGATTGCCCACTGAACTCTTATAACAGTATAGTACAAGTTAGTCCTCATGCACATAACCATATGTATTTTGCAGTCCACAAAATGCAGATGACGTCTGCATTGCATTCATTTCTTTTGCAGACCCATTAATTTCAATCGGTTCTTGGCCTGCATTTTGCGGCCAAGAGTAGGACATGTTCTATCTTGGCCGCAAAATGGGAACCATGGGTCCACCAAAAAAATTATGCAACACGGACATCTTATCTTCTGTATTTTGCTGAACAGTGTTTCGCGATACGCATGAAGCCTTGAATTTTTGTCAACAAAACTATATATCAGTCTGCTCAGCTCCTTCAGCTGTGGGCAGCTCAGACTGCATGTTCAATGTGACAAGTTCCTTTTACGATAAGGTAGGGCATCACTGAGGGAATGATTAGGGACTGACCTCCAACTACCCCCTCCATCAGCAGAATGAAAGTGTGTCATGGCTCCTCCATTGCTTGCCCAGGCACAGTGGCTTCTTACATGAGTCTATAACGGATACTATAGCTCAACTCCATTCTAGTGAATAAGGCTGAGCTGCATTATCATCACAGTGGCATGGGCAAGTTGCTGCACCTGGAAAAACATTAAAGGAGCCAATGTAGTCTTCTGAATAAGGAGAGTACTGGTCACACGTTGAGGGCCTATCATAAGCATAGACCATTAAAGGGTTATTCCATTTATTTCAAGTTATATCTTTTGAAGTGGTGAGGGTTTGACCACTGTGGACCCCACAATAATGAGAATGGGGGCCCAATAACCCCAGAATATAGCAGCAGGTTAAGCATGCACACTGCCGTTCCATTCATTTCTAGGTGACTGCTGAATGTAGCCAATTGCTTGTCCTCAGCTCCACTACTCCCAAAGAGATGGAGAGGCAGTGCACATGCTCGACCTGCAGCTTCCTCCATTTTAGGGGTCACCATGTCATACCAGGCTCCTGTTTTTATGATCAACGGGTGCCCCTGCAGTCAGACCCCCACCAATTATAATAGTTATCCCCTTTTCTGTGGATAAGGAATCATTTGAAGTAACAGGAAATACCCCTTTAATGTTTGTTCCCTTGAAAACATCTCTAATGTAAATGTGTACCACTGAGACAAAAATTTAAAATATGGGGATTTAAAAAAATAAAATAAAAATAAAACCAGCAACCCAAATGACAATCAGTCAAACACATAATAGTTACCATCATGGTCATAACAAAATGTCATCAGAATGGATATTCACACTGTTCTCTGTGTCAAAATGGAAAGCAATGCGTCATTTTAAAGGCAATGTTGTTACCTTGGGAAAAAGACTAAGTATTCCATTTACCACTGGGTTACACGGCTGTGACCTTGTGGTAACCGGCCAGGTTCACTGTGCTTGCTGGATTGATTTTACATTAAAGACAAACTGCCGAGAACATAAAAGTATCCAAAAGAAAAACCATAGTAATCACAATAAGGATTACATGTCGCCATCTGGTCACTTATGTGCTTAAAAATACAGAGAAAATCTAAAGGCTACTTTTGGGTATTTTGCCTAAATAACCATCCAAATTTGTACGATGATTATTATTACATAGATTAATTTTTATAACAAAAATTTTGTGATTTTTTTTGGGCAATGATAGATGTATGGTTAGAGTTGTCATGTCATAGTTTACCCGTAATGAAAGTGTTCAATATTAAAAATCTTTATTCAAGTACCCCAGAAGAAAACGCCCATAATAACCAGAATAATTTTTTGAAACTGCTGACATTATCTGTAACACGTATTATAAAATGTACCCAGCTGCTAAATTAGGAGCAACATAAAATATTAAAAGGTAAAAAATAAGAAGTTTTAATAACAGTACATTTACTAGAACCACAAGCAAGAGCAACCTAAGTCCACAAAATGATAACATGTCCGTAAGATCATGCCATTTATTACATCATGCATGATACAACGGAAAAAAAAAAAACATGATTTTTTAAAATGTGAAACAATCTGTTGCAAATTTCTCAGCATTTTATTCAGGCTCCTTCTTTATGGTAAGCATATCAAGCAGTCCATATTTGCTGCTATTGGAATTATGCAAAGTGTTATTTACAACATTGGGCGGTTTGGTAAAACCGATCCCGTTTGTTCCTCTACTATGGGCAGATTCCCTTCTGTAGGCCATCTCTGCCGTTTGTCCCAACAGTGACTCAGTCCAGCTGTTTCGATCTCTTAAGTCCTGACTAGCAGCTGTATGTGCCCCCCTTTGTAGCATATAGTACAATATAGGGTTGGTTTTCGTCAGTCTAGGCGAATCTTTCCCAAAGTAATTTTTTTCCATGTCTGTGATAACCCATTTAATGGGACCTTTGTCATTAGGGGGAGGGCACATATTCATATGTCCGGACTCAGTTTGTGGAAGGTTATTTCTTAAAATATCTGGGGAGGAATGAGGAGAGTTATTTAAAGGGGATGGATATTGAAATGGCATTTGACCTAAATTATTTTGATGAGAATGCTTTCCCATAAACATATTTAGAGAAGGAAGCATAAAATCGGAGTTTCCTGACAAGTTACTTCTGTTTCCTCTTATAAGTTCATCAACCGGCGTATTGTTCCTATGCTGAGAGTCCCTGACACAATTTTCTGAAAGCAAGAGCTGTTTCAGCACATTAAAACCTTTACTCTCTCTTGTCCAACTCAAGTTTTTATTCCCATTCATGGAATTCTGACCCGTAAGGTTCTTGTTATCATGATCAGTCTTTGTGCCATTGACTTTGTCTTCATGGAGAATGGGTCCCTCACCTGAAGAGGGTGAAGTGCAGAACTGCAAATTTCCAGCCTCTGGTGAATTCCTTTTTGCCATTTTTCCTTGGCTTTCCACGGGGTCATTTTGGTGCATTTTTCTTTTTTTAGGCACATTACAAAATATTTTTGAGTCTGTCTGTCTGGATTCAGAATGTCTACTATTTACATCTAGATCACTGGTATCATATGCCTCTTGGTTTTGACGTAGCAGGCGACTTAAAAGGCCATTTTTTGAAAGTGAAAAATCCTGTGGATAAGAGTGTGGAGATCTGACATCCTCTGGACCCGGTCTTGCAGCTTTGTGCACCGAGGCCGCTGAGGGGCTTGGAGTACTCATCTCTTGGTCAGCAGCACTGATGTCATCTTCAGGCTCAGTTTTAATTCTGAAAGCCACAATTTGCTGATTTGGAGACTTTTCAGTCCTGTCTATGTTGACTTCATCTTTTATGATGGGTTTCTGTACTTTTTCAGTTTTACATTTGTTGTTGGGTGTGGCTAGCAGCAGCTGAAGTACAGTGCGACGTTCTAGAAGGTTTTCAATTTCGGAGCCAGGAAATGCAGAATCCATGGGAGTAGATGGACTACTAAATACTCTGCTTTCTTCAAATGTCTGTGATGAATTTGCAACTAAGGGACTGTTTAGTCTTTCAATTAACCCTAAAGGTTTGGAATTGGTTGGGCCTACTGATTTAGATTGCCTTAGTTCATCAGGAGCGGGTGTTGACTTTCCACATTGAGCTAAATTTTGTAACAACTTACTAGCACTGAAAGATGAATTTTGTGCGTTTTCGTTAGCTAGTGGGACAGTTGTTTGAATTGCTTTGTTTCTGGTAAGCTCTATCAAATGGCTTGATGCTGAGTTTATGACCCTTTCTGTCTGAATGTTGTTTATGAAAGAAGTAAAGGGAGGCTTGGCTGGAAAGGGCTGGTGAGTTAGGTTCATTGGAGAATCTGCTTTTGTAGATGTGTGCAAAGACAGTGCATTTAATGGAGAGGAATTGAGTATACCTGGACTTTCGGAGAGAGGACCAGGAGCTGAGAAACTGAACTTAGACACATCTGAAGCCTTCTGTTGGGTCTGAAGAGCTTCAATTGTTGATGGAACATCTTCTGTTTTATGCCCGAGCAATAGTTGTAACAGTGTAACCTTTTGATATGGTTTTAGTGTAGTATCCACTGAGGAGTCTTTAGTTTCTTTGCTGATATCAATTCCATTGACTTTTGGATCCCAGTTGTGAAGCAACGACTCGGTTAAATTTTCAATAGAAGCTGCAGAATGTAATATCTGAGGCTTGTCTGCTCTGTTCTTGAAGGACAGATCTATAGGTACACAGTTGGAATGAGTGCTTTCATCATCACTGCTCTCCTCCTCTGTAAAGCTAGGGTTGTTATCAGAACAGTCATCTATAGTTGTAGGTGTAGCACTTTCGTCAAATGCTGCATATTTTTCATTGTGTGAAAGATTTTTTCCAACACTTGCACCATTTTGGCTTTTTAGAAGGTGCAAAAGTAAACTGTTGTTGGGCGACGGCTTTCCGTGGCTCCTTTCCAAATGATTTTTATATCCAACTGTTTTCAGAGGAGAATTTGAAACACTAAGTGTGCTTGAGAAAGGAGAGCTATTGCCTGCATTGCTTATTCCATTGGTGACTGTCCTTGCTTGAGTATTGAGACTAGCTGGCACATTTGATGACAGTTGAAGCCTACCAAAATCTTTCTCCGAGCTTTCCTTCAATCTTGCCATTGCTGCCAGCCTTTCACTTGCTAACTGACTTGCGCTCTGTGCTTTAAGGGCATGTTCTCTGGAGTACTGCTGCAAGTGTGCCTCGCTGGAAAGCAGAAGAGCAAGCTGACTACAGGCCACACTTGGTTTAGGCGAAGCGGTGGGACTTGACCTTTTCTCCACCATATTTGCAACAGCTTGAAGCCTTGCAGCACATGAAATTGGCTCACCTACTATTTTAGTGCTACTTTGTGCAGAAAGAGAAGGTTCAACAAACTTTTCCTGAATGGAACCTTTGGTCAGACCAGTCAGATTACTGTCCACTGTGTTATCTTTAGATTTGCTTTTGTTTAAGATAGTCTTTAGGTGATTTGAAGCCAAACCATAGCACTGGTTATCCTTTTCTTCCAGGTTTCCCTGCTGAGTGAGGGAAAATCCTTGGTCTTTAAGACTTTGTTTAATCTGTTGAGACAGTGCAACACTCTGCAGCCTAGAGCTAAACGACTGCAGCAAAGAAGCCAGCAACGTGCTATCTTGTTTCCCTTTTGGAACATTTTCAACCATCCCAGCTAAGAGAGATTCATTCTGGCCATTTCCATTGACGGAATCAGATATTCTTCTCCTCTTTGCAGCATGCCAGTCCTCTGAAGACTGCAAGAGCCTGGCCTTCTTGAGATGCAACATGCCGGATGACTGACTGCTGTTGTGCACTGGGGCATTATTCTTACAGTTCGTAAAAACATTCCCAGAAATCTTAAAGTGGTCATCTGCTTTTACACGGCCCGAGTGTTTGTCCACCGCTGTTACAGAACCGCCTGCTGCTTGATGCATTAGTAATCCTTCTAGATACGTTAAAACAATGGGATCCTGTTGCATTTCAGAGCTAAGCTCTTCTCCATGAGTCATGTTCAACAAACGTATGCGTAGAAGCTATGTCTTTACCTACTTTAGAGAATGCTGAAGATTTAAGCTAAATTTTCTAAAGCAGATATCTATGTTGTTTTTAAAATCATTTCTCGATTAATTTCCAAACAGATGTCCTCTGAAGAATCTTTGCCAAGAGTACGAATGTTCCATCAAATTAGTGTTGAGGCAACATGTTGAAATGGTGTGTATCAATCTGTCAGAACTCTGCTCACATAAGACAATCTTCTCAATTTATCCATGGAAACAGGGCTTTAATTCTTCAATAATCGATCACCTTAAAATCAAAGAAAAGAAAACAAGTGTAAGTATTAAATTATCAGAAGTAGTTACAATGCCATTTTAACTGGTCCTAATAAAATCATTACTACTCAACAGAAAAAGGTAATCTAACATAGGAATGTAATATTAAACGTAAATATTATAAATGGATAAAAAAATAGAATTAATTACATGCATGAGCAACTAGCAGGTACTTAAAACCATTCATATGCACATAATCCCTTTGACTGGTACCATCCAACTAAAAATGGTTTTCCAGGACATAAAAAATGATGGCTTAACTTTAGCATAGGCCATTAGTGTTGATTGGTGGTGGTTCAAGCAACACTAATCTTCATCCAAATACATATGGTACTGTGTTAGGATAAGTATTGAAGTTGAGGTCATAATTCTGATGATCAAAAAAGTCCCAGGGATTTCGTAGTCAACTCTCAAACTTTAATGGTCAATTGTAATGATAGAATAGGTGTACACCAAGACTGACCATACATGAGATATCTGTTGGCCAAAAGCTTGTTCAACTGAGAGCTAGCTCTTCAGATTTCCTCATGGCTCATCGTGCATATGTCATAAATGGGGGAGGGGAGAATGCCATGGCTAAACAACTCTGGCGGTGGATTGTCTCCCCAAGAAGAAAAGAATCAGGCATTTGAGATTCAATTGTCCAATTCTTATTTCCTCGACATCGGCCGTCAGAGGAGAGTCAGAAGGCCCCCCGTACACCCTAGATGGTAGGCTGATCCTGCTGAATTGAACAGGAATGGTCAGAAGTTAAAGAGGCTATACCATGAGTGAAATAAAAAAATGGAAACCAGACATCATATAGTAGATGGCAGTCTCTTTCTAGCAAACTTAGAAACAGCCCTGTACCTCACATGGATCCAGAGATCTGCCCATTCATTCCAGCAATTGCTCTGCTAGATTTTTCTTCAAAAGCTGAGCTCAGAGGAAGGATGGAACTGAGCAAGTAGGTCCACCTCAGTGAGCTGGACAGAGAAGTTAGAAAAAGGACAAAGTGCAGGTGGCGCTATATAGATAGATTTCAGGGAACAAGTGGCTATACAAAAAATTGAATTACATGCAATTACAAAAGTATTCAGACCCAAGCACTGGTTTAAAAACTGTAGACTATTTTTTGTGGGACAACCCCTTTATTTAATGTGTATGGACACCTTTAGCTCTGACAAACCACTTCAATCAATCATTAATTAGGAAATAAAACTGAAACTATTATTTTTCTCTCTACTTTGTAATCTACCATGTATAATATTTGTATATATCCTTAAAAAGTGCTGGAAGGTTAAACACCACACATTCAACTTAAATCACCTTTAAAAATAGATGTAACGCAGGGTAAGCCCTCAACGACAATGTCAAGGTCACAGAGTAGTATGCAAGATTACAACCAGGACTGATGTAACAGCTGGCATTTGATCCAGGCTCCTGGGGTTTAGAATACACTTAACATACACACACTCCATTTACGCATACTGTACATTGTATCACAAGTGTTTAGCACGCTTAAGGACGGCCAAATACTTAGCCTTGCGTGACTTTCTGTGTAAACCATCAGAAATCCAGCAACCAAAGAAGAAAATAAAACACTGGAACAAAGCACTGTATCATTAATTACAGCACATCAGCAACCATGCCAGTCATCCTCGTGCTAAAATTAAAAAGGACTTACCGGTAAATTAAAAGGCAAGATGCCGGAAAAATATCAAATGGATTGGAGGCTTCAGAACTATATTTAAGACATTTGATGAGTATTGTTTTCTCCTATAACATCTACTTGACCATGAATGACTAAATTATGTCCAAATGGCCACAGACACCTTTAAAATAATAGGCCCCGGCATTCAGAACTGTTCAACTTTTGACTTTGTAGTTTTGCAACAGTTGGAGGGCCAAGGGTTGAGCATCCCTGTCTTAGAACATGACTTGGGTTATAAAAGGTAAAAACTAGGATATTTTCCATAAGAAAAAAGCCCATCTGCAGACAGCTGTTTTGTGGGTTTTGCCCCTCCTGTATGCAGAGCAGGACTGAGTGGCTTCATGAGAGGCCTTTGACATTGGTCTGGGATAACATTTCTCCTTGTGGAGACCACCATGAGTCCAATACATAAACAGTACACGCTATGCTCCTAAGCTCCATCTAGTGGTGGCTGCAGGCAGCCATAATGTTATAGTCCATCTCTATGCGTATTCAGAAAATATATGGAGCTTTGTAGCAAAAATATGGCACTCTGGCTGCTACCGAGATATTTTAAGAAATGAATCAGTGCTATATCTAGTACTGGTATACTCTATTGTGGCAGAAGGCCTTTGGTTCTCGTAAGGCACCTGGATCTAGTTGCAACCCTTACCTCCGCTCACAGCTCAATAGGTATGTCATTGCCCATACATTGGAGATTACCTGACCATTACAAAAATAAACCACGTCGACCCATATAACTAATTGAAATCAAACCACTTATGCGTTTCGAGCAAGACCTCACTCTTAATCATAGATCTTTCTAGACATGCATAAGAGGTTTGCATCTCAATATGTTATGTGTAGTGAAATAATAACCTGTGTGTGCTGGAAATCTTATCGAATCTGAGAGCCGGCCCAGCTTGTTCATGCTTTTCAAGAAGACAGGTGGGCTGATGCGATCTCCATTTATTATATTTTTTTAATAGCTGGGTACGAGGCTACCCACAGACTCCATTTTGTTCTTTCTAATAAAATAAATCTTTCATGCCTTGCTCCTCATAGTTAATTTACCATAGTGTGAAAGAAAGTGATGACTTATTTGCTCTAGATTTTATTTTTGAATACACTGAGTCTTTCTGGATCACTGGATATACACCTATTGACGGAAGGTTCTCCCTGTGTACAGTTAATTGATGCCGCATATAAATTTCTGAAGACTGCTCGACTTTTCTAGCGGAGACAGATTTCTTGGAAAGTGTAAATATCAGATTCCTGTAATCATTAAGGCAATAACTTTGTAGCAACAATGCAGACTTTTCTAATAACCCGAAAGTCCCAAATCAGCAAACAGAACAGAAAGTTAAATTTCTTCTCCTTTCTTCAATAAAACCTGAGGAGTAAGCAACGCCCTAGAGCCAACATTGAGTCTTTGCCCAATGTCTGACAACGTACTGTAACCGAGGATAATAAGGAGCACCATGCATGAAGAAATATGATTGCAACTAATCATTCAGCCATTTTTCTTTCCAGCTTGTGTAAGATTAGGTTCCCACCATCTTTCACCTGTATGTCCGGCATGGAAAACCTCCTGACTTCATTAACAGAACATATGCCAAAGGATATCCTTTTGCCTAATACTTGGTGAACCACTTGTTCCCTATGCTTGCCGGCTCGTTCTCTCGGTATGGGGATGAACAATCGCTACTGTGACCATTCATCCCCATACAGATTCAGTGTCTCTCGGCAGCATATCCCAGTTTGTGTTTCCGACAAACAATGATTTTAGGTGTTACATAAAATATGCAATCAGTGGCCCATTGACAAGGGCCAATTATCAGGAATGAACATTCCGACAAATGTTCCTCCTCATAAATTATCCAAATCATCAGCAAACATGTAAAAGGGCCCTTACTCTATGAACCACAGATCATCTCCAAAAAGTCATAATGACTAACACTAGATCACGCAAGTCCCAAATCAGAGAAAGATGACAAACTTTACTTTAGGCTATGTTCACATCTGCATTGGAGGATCTGCCTCAGATTCTGCCATATTTCCCGAAAAAACATGCACCGTGCATCGGTGACACCATGATGAAACCCAACAGCGTCCATTATAAGTCAATGGGTTCCACTGGTGTCACTTTGAATAATGAGGTAAGCCTCTGATTTCATATACAGGCAAACAACTTGTGACGTGGTCCGTCAGATGCAATATAAGTGAGATATTGTTCCTTACAACCATATAGAAAAACATTCACATAAGACGGTGCAGTATGGAGGCTCCATACTTTTGCACTATGCCTATGGCTCTGTAGTATAGAACTACAGGAACTCCATGAGCCGCTACACAAGCTCCGTGCTCTCCGCTCGGACTGTATCACTGCAGACAACTATTGCACCATGGCTTCTATAAGTGCCCAGATCAGGCCAACTGAATGGCTATAAGGCCTCTTTCACATGGTTAGTATTTTTGCATCAGTATTTGTAAGACCATAACCAGGAGTGGGTCCCAAACACAGAAGAGGCACAAACATTTCAATTATACCTTTTCTCCGTAGGTTCCCATTTTGGTTTACAAATTCGGACCGTGTGACACAGGCTACGTACTAGTTGGGACATTATATTGGTCGTTCCGTGGGGTTCTTGTACCCCGTTTAATTGCTCCAATGATCTCCTCCATTATGACGCTTTAGACAAAGACAGCAATCGGAACGTTGCCTCGGTAAAAAAGTTAATTCCGTTTATTTCCTGCAGATTGCAATTCTAGACGAGGACCTCCAGGTACAGTGGCCTATTAAGAAGCAAACCTCCTGGTGTTTGCTAGAAATGCAATTTGCATAAACCTGACATGCAGTCTTCCCTCTGAACAAAGCTTACATTTATTTAAAGTCCATGACCTCACGCTAAACTCTAGCCACTCGGCTAATTTGGCATCAAGGCATTCAGTACAATGCTGTACCTACTTAAAGCAGTTAAATGACCCGATAAATGAACTCTCGGCTAAAAACAATGCGCTCACTGTACCGGCCATGTCACTGAATCAACAACGTATTTTGCTTTTGTGCTTTGTACGTTTTTATCTGGTGATGTCTTCTGAGTCACAGCCTCCTATATTATAACATTATGGGGGGAATTTATTATTATCATATGCCAGTTTTCAGCGGGTTTGCAGCTTTTTTCACAGAACATGCGCAAAACATTTAGTGCAAGTGCCGTCTCTCAGCCGATTTTGGAACTTTCACAAAAATGGGGTGTGGCGAGGGCGGGTGGCCACATTTATCATCTTCTATGCCAGTCTTCTGGCATAGAAGAACACTGAAAGCTAGATTTTAGTACAGGCGCACGGACTGCCAAATGCTGAGGGCCAGGTGCAGCATCTGGCAGCACATCGGGTTATCATAGCCCAGCGTACGGCACAAAACGCAAAAGAATAGGACATGCTCTATCTTTTTGCAGGGCCACGGAACGGACATCCTGATACATACAGGACACACTGTGCTGTCCGTATCTTTTATGGCCCCATTGAAATGAACGGGTCCGTATCTATTCCGAAAAAATGCAAAGCGGATATGGAATAAAAATACGGTCATGTGAATGGGACCTTACTGTGTAAAAGTTTCTGTCAATGACTATATCACTGTACAACATCATGAGAAATGTGCATGGATCCTGCACAACACTCACCTGCATTCAGATGTACATGGGATTCAAGTAAATTATGAAAATACAGAATTTTTTGAGCCTCCGTTGCTTTCAAGTTACATTTAAGTGGATTTCCACTCATGGGCTTAAAGGGGTATTCCGGTTGTGAGACCTTATTTCCAATCCACAGGATAAGACATAATGTCTCACAACTGGAAGAGCCATTTAAAGAGGACCTCTCCGTTTTATTAAATAGTTGTATTTCACATGAAATTACAGTTTTAGAGCAGCTTTTCTCCTTATTACATTGCACTGGTCCTATTCCTACTAGATGTTTATGAATAAATTGACCGCGGCGTGTTATCAGTTGGGGTTGTGTCCCTGCACAGTGTGACATTGTCCAATCAGTGGAAGACTGAAGGGACATGCCCCCTTGACAATGCTAAATGCGATAACACCTAGTTGTCAATTTATTCATAAATTTATAGTAGGAATAATGGTGGAATGGCAAAACACAGAGTCATATTCAAAGATGCTCTAGAACTGTTATGTAATGAAAAATGTAGCTAAAGCGGTTGGCCCATCTCGTATACTGGGGGCATATCACTACGATATGCCACCAGTGCGGGTCCCACCTCTGGAACCTGCACCCATCTCTAGAATGGAGCCTGCAAAGAGAAGGAGAGTGGAGCGCACATGCACAGCCGCATCCATTCATTTCTATACGATTGCCAAGAATAACTGAGCCGCGTGCTCACCTATTTATGGAAGTCCCATAGAAATTAATGGGAAGCACGCTCACCACTCCATGCATGTCTATGGGGTTAACAGAAATAGATGTGCCTGCGCCCACGTACTTTCGGCAGTCCCACAGAAATGAATGAAGGGGCGGCCGCGCATATGCAGTCCTCTCTCCTTCACTTTGCATGCTCCATTCTAGAGATAGGTGCAGGTCCCGGAGGTGGGACCCACACCTATCAGACATTGGTGGCATATATGCCATCAATATAGGAGATGGACCAACCTCTTTAACAACAACAGATATGTCAGGAGAGGTGCTCATGTGATCGCTGCAGCCTCTACAGCGTTTACCTCAGTGTACATATAGTAGCGGTGGTGCAGGGTATTGCGGCTTCCTAAAAATCACGGGAATGGGGAAAAACTACAATATCTGGATGATACAAAGTAGATGGCATGCAAGTTAATTAGCCCCATGTATACAATGAAAAGGCCGCATTGCGCACAAGAGCCCATTCAAACAGCTGATTTCTGGGGTGTTGATAGTTGGACCCTCACTAATCTGATATTGGTCACATTATGGACACCACCACTGGTTCATTAGAGTTGGAGAACCATAGACTTGTATAAAGATGCGGATTTTGCTCTTGTAATACAGCATCACCATCCAGCAAGGCTCAGCAAAAATGCTTCCATTACCGATAACACAACCGTCTGCATCCGTTATTAACGGATCCGGTTGTATTGAAAGTCAATGGGGGTTGGATCCATTTTCTATTGTGTCAGAGTTAAACAAATCCGTTCCCATTGACTTGCATTGTGGGTCATGATGGATCAGTTTTGCTCCGCATCCCACGACGGAAAGAAAACAGAAGCTTGCTGCGGTTTGCTCTCTGGTATGGGAACGCAACCAAACGGAACGGAATGCATTCTGGTGCACTCTATTCTGTTCAGTTACGTTTTGTCCCCATTGACAATGAATGGGGACAAAATGGAAGCGTTTTTCTCCGGTATTGAGACCCTATGTGAAAGTAGCCTAACAACTGTCAGAAAGTGGTCATAATGAGGATTCATTTAAGGGCCATATAGTTGCCCCTATAATCCAGCCACCATAGGGTTCTACACAAACAGAGAGGACTCTAGATTTTGCGGCCATTGTGGATGTTAAAATGAGACTGTATTATGGCTAAATGATATGTTTGTCTCTGTTTGTCTTCATAAATAAGACTTAGGCGGAAATATCCGTGTGCTTTCCCTGTCTGTTCCGCAAAAGGTAGAACAAGTCCTATATTGGGCCACAAAATGCGGTTCACTGACCCACTGAAGTCAATGGGTCTGCAAAAATACAGATGCAACACAGATGTCACACGGGCATCATCCATATTTTGTGGACTACAAAATACATACGGCTGTGTGAATGCCCTCTTAGTGTGTAATGTCTCCTTTAGGGCTGATGCACATGTCCTTAGGGTGTTTTGTGGTCCGCAAAACACAGGTACCAGCCCTGTGCATTCCGCATTTTGCAGAACGGACCATCTTGGCCTCTATAGAACTGTCCTATAGGGACAATAATAGGACATGTTCTATTATTTTGCATAACGGCCAACGGACATACGGACACGGAATGCACACTTAGTAATTTCTGGGGGTTTTTGCACACCTATTTGAGTGAATGGTTCCACAAACGGTGCGGATACGGAAAAGAAATACGTTTGTGTGCATGGGCCCTTAAAGTGTAATAATACCAAAAGTATCACTGTAAGATATTCAGAGAAGGAAATAGTTTACAGTCAATGTGGGTGAATAAATGGCATATTATTTCATACACTCAGGTTGGTTTCTGTTGTATGTAAAAAGTTCCTAAAGTCAGAAACAGAATTTATGTTCCCTATTAATAGTCAGCAGCAATAACAATAATCCTGTGGAAGTTCCTGCCTCATAAATTTCTATGGCAGGCTAAAAACCTATGATGCCTGAAGAATGGAGAAGATACACTATGTAATATCCCTATATATGCATGCACCATAGGTATCTGAATGTTACATCAAATTCTCCTCACCTTATGCATAGTACGTACTCAATACTGCAGGCCACAGTGGAGAAAGGTCTTCTGAGGTCTTTTCCCTCAGAGATACCTTCCCTCCCCCCTCCTCATATTATACTATAAGCTCCCATGCAGATTTAAAACTCATGTACGTCGGCCACCTGCCCAGTAATGTCTCTTCTGTGAAAGTGGACCAAATACTTGTGCTGCCTCTAGTATTAATGCAACAAGGGTATCTTTCACATGTTAAGCCAAAAATCACAAGGAGAGCCCATCTCGGGCCACTTCACAAGATGTGCTGGAGAAGACATCGACTTGGACTTCGAGCACATTAAGCGCGGTTATCTACGAGGAGATACAAAGACTTGACATCGTCTGCCAGTAAACAACGCAACTTTCTATATAACCGAGGACTACGGAGATGATAGACCTAATGCCGTAACAAGATTGCACTTCACTTATCCTTAATTATAATTCAATCTTCCCGACGTAAACGACAGAAAATAATCTTGGAACGCCTCGATTTGTGATACGGTAACAGCTTACAAGCATACCTCTGTGTTTCTCTCTCGCTCTCTGCAAGCACTGGTGCCCGGCGCAGGTACGGCATGGCAATCAATTTGTTCTGCAGACACAACGGCTTCCTTAGCATACTAATGAAAATACAACCTTCTTTCTCCTTCGACTTGACTCCCCCGGTGCCCAGGTCCTGACCAGTACGAAAGGAGGGAGAGAATATCCTCTAAGACACCTACTGGTGCTAATCAACAGCATGCGTGTCAGGGCATAGGATTAAAACCTTTTACTACGCCTGAAATCACTCCAAGCAGCTAAGCGTATGCAGAACAAGGTCAGCGTTAAACACGTATACACACACACACACACGCAAGTAGACTTGAGTACACTAATTCATCACTCATTGCCATTGACTGACTTTTACCTCCGGGGATTGCAAACTACGTCTTAGGGTAGGGATAGTATAGAAGATTTAAAATTAGTGTGCGCTGCAGGTGCCACTTCGTTGGGTGTACTTACAGAGGTCCTATTGCAACAAAATAAATAAATAAATAAAAATGTCATTCGATCCATGTCACTACACCCGGGCGCCAACGCAACTGCCCGTGCGCGGTTTGTTATGCTGCTATAGCATCAAACAGCAGGTAACCTCTTTGTCCAGAGACGTCTGAGGGCAGACACAAAATCTGCCAAGCTATTCCCCTTCAGTGAGCACCTACATCTAGAAAACCAGTCAGAGAGGCGCGCTCAGCCATGAAACATCTTATTAACCTTTCAAAAGAAGGAGGAAGAAAAGAAAGAAGAGTTAACGTCTAACAGCCCACAGAACCTTCTACCCTAGATACTTCTGATGTGACACGAAAGCCATGTGAGATACCATCACTGGGCAAAAAGTAAAAAATAAAAATAAAAAAAATTATGTTTCCCTGTCTATAACTTTTAGCAAATTGGATGTAGAAATTAAGACGAGCCCTTTGCTCCCCAGGGACACCCACATTTGTAGATCAATGTCCCAGGCTTTTCCATGTTATCATTTCCATTCTCCATGGCTTGCTCACTGCACCGTACTTTAATCACTGACATCCAATATATAAGCAGCCGCAATGAGACATCATGAAAGGGACAATAATCAATAACGCAAGCCTTCGTCCTTGACACGGTGACATTGGATCGCCGCCATGTGATACCGAGTCGCTTCTCCACCTGGCTTGTGACCTTGTCCTTTAGATGACCCGAAGCCTCCTGCATGAGGCAGGAGGCTCCTCCTTGCTGTCTCAGCAAGGTCGAATGGGTCAGCATGTCCCCATCTATAATCCGCCACCATTTGTCAGCGGGGAGGCTTGAAGGAGGCATGCTTGCTACAAGGAGAGAATGCCCAATTAGGCAGCTGTCACACAAAGCATTGGATGCAAAATTATCCCCTGTCAAAAGAAAGAGCAGCTGCGGGTGCCAATTACAACAATCTTTCCACCCTTTGGCTGCCGGAAACCAGACAGAAACTACAGGGGAGAATGTCACAACATGGCATTGAACTGGAGCAGTAATGTGAAATGACCATGGCCATGCCCAGAGGGTCACTGAAAGACACAATGTTCCTCAATGACCCTCATGAACTTGGGTCCTTGTGGAGGCACAAACACAACAATTACGGGGTTAAAAGCACTGCCTTTGTGTTAGGTAATGTACTGGTAAACTAAGTGTCGGGGCAGATCACTCACAGAACCAGTATGATATCAGTGATCAACTCAGGAACCTTCACCAGGTAGACAGATATTAGATAGAAATATAGATATGAAATAGATAGAAGAGGGTTTGAGGGCATCTACACTGATAGATAGATAGATAGATAGATAGATAGATAGATAAAATCTCGGTCATACTAACCTCACTGAGTGCAGGTGACTGTAAAAAAAATTTGCAATGCTGATAAAAAAAAACAAAAAAACCTAGTTCTTATATTGTGCACACTGACATATTTCAGAAATTTTCAAATTTTACATTTTAATTTTGCTCTATATAAAAAGCAAAAGAAGTAGTGGTCACAGTTATGTTACAAATGAAAAGGTCAATGGATTTCCGTCCACATAGCAGTTAAATATCGGACACTGGGAAGGACGCAAAGCATGGAACTGGCAAACTTTCCGCTTACGGCAGGAGATCCTGGAAAACTTTGGCTGCATTGAGATACACAGAGATCCATTTCCCCTTCCAGACAGCCAAGAGACAAAACAGCTGTGGACAGATGTGACCGTGAGGGGGAACTTGGGACTAACAATTCAAATTCATCATTATTTACATGTACCTCAGGTGATCCTACACTAATTACTGGAACTATTCCCTCATCTATAGCTATGATTTATATATCTTTCTTTGGTGCATTGTTAGTGCAGTTTTTTTTTTGCTTGGGTTCAAAAAGAATGGAAAATATAAAGGAAGGAGTCATACATCTTCTTGGATCCACTTCTGGCACAAAACTGCTATTCAATGGCAGCCTATGTCTGCTCCTTCCAGTGGCTTACTTACCATGGAAGTCAGAACATGTGACTGCTATGGGGCCCATGGGAAGTGGGGGACCAGGCGCTGCACTTCTTCTGCCCCCCAACATAGACCCATGGCATTTTCCTGCAGCTGCCACTAGAGGGAGCTCAGTGCAAAGAGATTTTGCAGCTGCCAATTCAATGGTAACTGTATACATCCCTGTGCACTGAGCTCCCCCTAGTGGTGGCAGCAGGCAGACACTTTTATCATGAACTGAAGGAAAGCAAAAGACATGGGGGGGGGGTTATCTTCTCCCTTGTGCGAGAAATGTGGCCTTAACAAGTCGCAAGTCATGTGTTTGTGACTTTTTTTGGGGGGGGGGGAAGCGCAAGTGCCTTTTTTTACACCGTTCTCGACACTTTTCCAAATGGATGTCTGGCAGGGGGGGGAGGGTGTGGCCAACAGCTGAGGCAAATTTATCCTCATTTACACCAGTTTTCTGGTGCAAATGAAGTCAGAAACCTACAGCAGCAATGAGAGGTCGTAGATTTCTGTTTAGTTGCACGGACTGCCGGAGGATGCACTTAACTTATCACGAGGCGTGCAGCGCAAAAGATATCAAGACCAGTGCAAAAAGCGTCGGTCTCAATAAATCCCCCCCATAGATCTGTATGGAGAAGATTTAAAAATGTATTTATGCCAGATGTCAGGTGTAAATACACAGAGAAATATAATGTTCAGAATTACCACATATTAATATAGCACCTGTTTCTCTTTTTCTGGCATAGAAGTCGGGTAAAGTGGGTGAATGGGGAGTGTTATTATTTGTTTTTAATTTAAAGGGGTTATCCGACACCTGAAATGCACCCCCATATGCCCGGTCCCCTCACACACAATGTACTTATCTCCTGCGTCGCTACTGAAGCCCGGGCGCCTCTGCATCTCCCCATCGCGCGGATGAAAATATGTGGCGTTTGGAGAGGGGCAGCGAATAGCAAGCGGTGACGGGGGACAAGCCTCCCTAGCATCGCGGGTAACCTTCCGCCTCCCCCCACCCCCGGATGTTGCAGTGGCGGCCATGTGGGCTTCAGAAGCTACGTGGGTGCCGGGGAGCAAGTTAAGTACATTGTGTGTGAGGGGCTGGGGCATTTCAGGGGTCGGATAACTACTTTAAATTTATTCCACTTAATTAAAACAAATTATAAATTTATCAGAAGTATCATAGGGGGGCTACTAGGTATTAATTGCGGTCCTATGATATCTGTGCATGTCCCTAGCTCCTTCGTCGCCATCTGCCCTATCATAAAAAGACTCACTGTAAAGGAAGTCATATAAAGTACATATGACGGAATAATTTACTGTGCAGTTTCCTAGTAAGTTCTACAGCGGCACTTTAGTACATTATAAGAGCATTACCTTAAAATACAGTATGTTAACGTAATACGTAAAATATATCTGCAGATAGCATCACCGGTAGATTGCGCCAAGTTTGGGGAAGAGGAAGTAGTGAGGAGCATTATTAATTACGGAACCAGCACACAAGTGTAAATGACCGCTTCGACTGATCGAAATAGCAAACGTCTGTCGAAATGATTTTTCACAATGTCTGACAGATGGTCCCCTTGAGACAGATGTCATATTGAGAGACGCAACCGTTTGTCCATTGTGATGACTGCGACCGTGCGGACAATGACTGGCCCCAAAATTGTGAAAAATCACACCATGTATGACCAGCTAAGAGCGCGGACATGCAATGAAAAGATGCGAGTGCAATAAAAAAAAATTATAATTGACAGATGGGGAAAGAGTTAAATACTAATTCTGCACATATCCCATATATCAGTCAGTGCTACTCATACAGTATACACTGCAGTACACGTCACACGTTTCTTTGTTTAGCAGTTGCCTTAAAGGGAATGTGCCATTAGAAAACGATCTATTGTTTTTATGTTAAACATATTTTGAAAGAATTTTTGATATTATTTTTAATTTTTTATGTCAATATCTATATTTAAACAAAAACTATAAAATCCTGCACATTTCGCACTGGCCACTAGGCCTAATATTAGGCGCCAATTCTTGGTCTCTACAGATCACTTTACTGCATTTATCTGCTTATCATCACATGCAGGATTAGAATGACATATCACCTCTGTGTATAGATAACACCTGATCCTTCATTCACATTAGGCGATTGTCAAAGCTTATGTACTTCCTCCTGACCTCTGCATAAGTCACAGAGCATGCTTAGACAACTCTCCCATAGTCCCTGACCATTGTGTCTATGGTCCATGGGGCTGCCGCAAAGCAATGCTTGAAATGCTGTCTGAATGCTTTTAAGAACAGATCAGGCAAGATGGCCGTCCCATAATTGTGTTCAGGAGAAGTATGCGTGTTACTTTCTGGTTTTAACTGGCAGAACACATTCATTTTAAAGGGATTGCTCACTTATGACAATTATTGTTTCTAAGAAGGGCCATTTGACAAAAAGCTATTCACAGTCTGCATTACCGCTAGGACTTTAGCCACCATCTGAGCAGGAACTCAGCAGCAAGTGTTCAATTTCTCTGCAGCGCCACCACAGGCCAAATGAAACATTACAGTTGCCTATTGAAATCAATGAGCTGCTCATGTAATACAAGGAGGTCTCGGATCCTACTACGGCAGAAACACTCTGTGCCGCCTTTCACCACTCTGCCTGACAAATCGGGCCCCAATAACCTAGGATGTCCTAATAATGATATACGGTAAATCAAATGTTTTTAAGGGGGCTCAATGGTCAATCATTGGTCAAGTGCAATGCACCATGTGTAGAACAATCCCCATGTGTAGGGTACATCTAATATGCTTGGGGGAGTGGTGAAGAAGACATTATTGCCCCCTTGTCTGATTAACAATTTATTTTCATTAAGTGTATGTAGACCAAGAAACCCGTCCTCCATTTTCAGCAAAGAAGATCCATTTAATGGAAGCCAGGACATGAACTTATGGAAAAACCGGAGACCAGAACTGATGTCTTTACACACAGATGTAGATCTGTTCCTTTAAGTAGCTGCATAGCCGCTAACCTAGGTGGCAGCAGAACAAACAACTCAGTTCAGATTGACATATCTCCGATGGGGTGATTTCACTGTATTGCATCTTGTACCTATGGGAAAACCTGAAGGCTAATGGGTCTCAATTATGTTACACAACAGTAACTCAATGCAGAACATATTGCATTACGGAAGACATCTAGTGAATGTACTGGGAAGGAATGACTGCAAGGACTTTTGGGTCCTTCTTCAGTAGCACAAGTATTCATGTAATGGTCTAAATATTTCACCAAGAATGCAAAGTATTTCTTTAAAATCCACCACAGTGCTGGAGATAGCTATAAATGCATGCAGCCTGGATATAGCAAAAATTGTTGCAATGACTAAAACGACGTTCCCATAGTAAAACCTTTTCAACCGTAGTAGATTTCATTCCACTTTAATGCCGTGGACATGCCGCAGATTCTCATTTGAATTTTAATAATGTTAACAATGGCACTGTGGGTGCAATGCTGGAGACAAGCAGCTGAGATTCCTAGTAATAAGTCCCTCAGACTTCCTAATAAATAAAACTGTAGTTTGGGCCCCAATGTCTTATAAACAAGACAAATCATAGACAATGGGTGATGTACCAGGAGCTCCTCTCCATTGTGCACAATTCCCAGTATACTTTAACCTAGCGCCAAGGTTTAGGCTTGAATTGGTGGGACTGTCATGGAAATGGGACCGTAATGAGATTGGGATTTCTAGGAAGTGTTTGGGATGGGGCTTAAAATGTTCAACCATTGGGAGGTGATTGAAGAAAGTTGGAGACAAGTAATCAGATGGAATCTGGAAGGTGAATAAGCCGGCCATACACATGAGATATCTGTTGGCCAAACTCTTGTACGCCCGAAAGCTATACATATTATGGCCGCTTGGCTCGGTTGAGCATGAATGCGTTCTGAATAGGGAGAGGGGTGTAAGCCGTTGTCAGACACCTATGGTGTTGGCTTATCTTCCTGAGAAGAAAAGGATTGGGGTGTTCAATCACAGCTATAGGAACCTATCTCCCAAGTCGGGTGGCTCCCATGTGTATTAGACCAGTGTTCCTCAACTCCAGTCCTCAGGGCCCACCTACCAGTCATGATTTGAGAATATCCCACAGATAAATACCTGAGGTAAGTCCTGATGCACTGACACTAATTATAATCACCTGCTCAATACTAAGGAAATCCTGAAAACATGACCGGCAGGTGGGCCCTGAGGCCTGGAGTTGAGGAACCCTGTATTAGATGATCATCTGGTCCTGCCATTTGGCCAATGAACATCTAATGTGTATGGATAGCTTAAGAGTTTCCTTTTCAGATGGTCCAATACATTTATGTTGCCCAACTCTATAGATTCCTATCTGTCTCAATCAATGATATGGTCGCCACATATGCATCAATCATAGCTCCAACTATTCATTATTGATGAAATCGGCAGAATTATTGATGTGTCTGTGACCACCTTACCACACCAGGAAGATCAAAGATTAAAAGGAACGGTCACAAGAATTAAGATTCTGTTCTACAGTGGAAGAATATCCCTTTAAATAATTGAAATCATCTCCATCAACTACAAAGCCGTTTTGAAGCAGTCCAGCTTTGTTCTTTACATGTGTTCTAATTAAGTAAGAAATGACCTTGTCATCACACACAGCAGAAATCCTGGATTATGTCTAACAGCGGGGAAAAAAAAAGAAAAAAGAAAAGAACACGAGGAAAAGGGGAATAAAATAAGCACCTCGATTACTGATGAGCGGAGAAGTTTTGGTTGGCTGGATGCTGTAGCAGTTTCACTGCATAATTTTGTGTGTGCTGAATGTCACAGGGCGGGTTAGATTGACCTTGAGATGCATCAGCAACACAGCAAGGGTCGAGATGCCTGCAGGCGTCCTTGTACTGGATTTACAAGACAAAAACCTTCAAACTGGCTGAAGGACATCTTAAATCTCTTCAAAGGTTTTCTGAACTAATCTGGGCTGCTCTTAGCCGGATCTGTGCCAGTATGAAAGGCAAAATGAAAAACAAGGTCTTTGACAGGCATGTGGTCTCCTTTTAACCCTTTCGGGCCGTCATAACTTTCACTGTTGTGATAATAATTTTTGACAAAATCCCGATACGGGCAAAGACAACACCATGTGTAGCAATGCAACAAGCTTATGACGGACCTGCTACATTCTAATGGACGACAGATTACGTGACAGACCCACTGATTATGAACCTGCCCAAAACCAATGTGCCGCAACATCTGCCGTTTCGTTCGTTGGACCTACTGTATCATTAGAAGCCAGTAACATTATTGGGACATACAAGGCAAAAACAATTGAAAATAATATTAGGATAGCAATTTAGGACTTCAATGAGGCATAAAACACAATGTGCTTCGATGATGTTAGTTGTTAAAAGAAGGAAAAGTTATTAAATTAAAATTGCGAACAACAGATATTTTTCAAAATTGATTAAAAAAAAAACAATTACGGTGGACGCATGAACAGGAGAAGACTTTTCGAAATACTACAATAAAATTATAAAATGTGCTCCACATAAAAGTTGGGTAACTTAGCACAAGACTAAGTTAACGCAAGTGTCTTAAAGGTCGCCAATAATTTTAAAAACTGTAGAGTGGTGACATGTCTGGATGCGGCCACGTTCTACAAGTCCATTCACCATTTGCTGAGATCTCCAAGGAAAACAGAGCAGATCAGAGACAAAAGGAGCCCCCCCCCACTGACCAAGACCTATGACATATCACTATGGTACCCTTTGAAAACAACACCACACATAGAGGTACAGCCAGCTTCTGGGACCACTGACCCTGGCAGGGTAGAAGAAATATTAGATGGCTGCCATTCGGAGAGATGGCTGTCCATAAAATCTGGCAAAGTAGAAGCTCTTACAGAGCAACTTTCCGCTTTCTCTCATAGAGGGACTCCATCCTTTAAGACAACTCCTTTAAAAGGGGTTATCCAATGATTAATGGAGAAAGAAAATTTAAATCAGACATCATATAGCACATGACAATCTCTTTCTACCAAAGCTAGAACCAGTCCTGTACCTCACATGGATGCAGAGATCTCCCCATTCATTGCATCAAATCAAGCTGGCAGCTCAGGAAGCGTGTCCTTACTGTTGCAGCTCTCTCCTTATCACAGCTCAGGAGGCAGTCAAAGCTGGAACTGAGCATGTGCGTCCGCCTTGGTGAGGTGGACAGAGAAATAAGAAAAATAAACAGCAGGTGGCGCTATGCAGATACATTTTACTGAATAACTCAGTGGCTATACAAATTTTTTTATTACATGCAATTACAAAAGTATTCAGATCCAGATGATGGTGTGAAAAATGCTGAATACTTTTCATAGGACAACCCCTTTAAGGCTCTGCAATAACTTTACAATACACCATAGAATTGAATGAAGACCTAGTGCACCTGCTGCTTCACTGGATAGGTGATAAAGGTAATCTTGAAGCTGACTGTTAGGGAAACTGGAGGATACTTTGGTCCCATGTTCATATATGCCGCATTGCTGAGAAAAATTTTGATATATGCAAATTAGCATCTAGGAGCAATGAGGGCATTGCTGTTACTCCTAAAGGCCCTGCTCTCTCTGCAACTGCCACTGCATCTTCACTTTAAATAACTTTAGGAGAAGTCAGGGTCAGGTGTGATAACATTTACACAGCTTGGCCCTGTCGATCAAAGTGCAGAGGGCGCAGCAGTTGCAGAGAGAACAGAGCCTTTAGGTGTAATGGCTACGCCCCCGTTGCTCCTAAAGGCTCATTTATTAAAGCATTTTTCTCAGCAATGCGGACACATATGAACATGGGACCAACACAGATGTCTTCAGCTGCCAAGCGCACATGTAACAGGTCGGCCAGTGTCATAGGGACAAATCTGCTGACAGATGCCCCTTAAAAATGTACTGATATGGACTGAAAAGCGCAGACTGGCACTATTTAAAGGGGTTTTCCAGGATTTTTATATTGATGGCCTGTCCTGATTGGAGTATACCCAACACCCTACTCCCCCACCAATCAGCTGTTTTGGAATAGGTGGAACTGCACAGCTCCATCCATTTTGTAGTGGATGGAGCTCGTTACTGCAGCCCGTCCTGTCCGCTACATAATAGAGAGAGCCGCGTATCCCCGCTGCCAATCTCCAGCGCCATAGCTAACTGAAAACAGCTGATTGGCAGAACGTGGGTGGATTCCCCACCATTCAGATATTGATGACCTATCCTAAGGATAATAGGCCATCAATATAAAAATCTTGTAAAAGCCCTTTAAAAGCATAGACTCCAGGGACAAATTATTCATGCACGAGTCTGTTTCTTTTCTGACTTAAGCATAAGAAAAAAAAAAAAAGAAAAAAAAAAAGAAAAATTTCATTAATTGAAATGTGAACTGGGAATCTGAAAGAAATTATTATTTTGACCTTAAGGAATTCACCTTTAAATCTTCAGCCAGAGCTAATATTGACTTGGATTGCATCAAACAGATGGAAATAATAGGCTGGAGCGAATATATAAAGCAAATAAGTAGGAATCCATTCCTGCAGCGGGGCTCTGATCCTATCTCTCATACCGAGCATCAGTAGCAGCACTGGTTCTGTGTGGTGAGAGCGGGAGAATTCCAGCGAGTAAAGCTCACTATGACAATGCCTTGAAGCATCTTGTGCGTAGTATAGGTCACAGATGTCCTTGGGGGAGGACAGAAGAGGTGAAAGAGACCAATACTGCCTTACAGAGTGATCGCATTCACTCACCATGCATCATACAATCTATTTTGAACACCTCTGCATAGTTAAGGGCCATTCAGACGTACGCAGTGTTTTGCGGTCCGCAAAACACTGACGCCGCACATCGCCGGCACTTAATAGAGGACTTCTATTCTCATCTGCAGCTGCGGACAAAAATAGGACATGCTCTATTTTTTGCTGACCCGTGGACCGGAAATGCGGAGGCGGACAGCACACTGTGTGCTGTCCGCTTCTTTTCCAGCCCCATTGAAAATGAATGGGTCCGGATCCGTTCTGCAACGTTGCGGAACGGATCTGGACCCATTCATGCGGACGTGTGAATGGACCCTTAGAAGGAAGCGACACCCATCAGCAGTGTCGGACTGGGGTGCCTAGGGCCCACCAGTGGAAATCATTCTAGGGGCCCACCCTACAGCTACCAAAAAGAAATATTACTTGTTCATTTTTCGGGCTCATGCACATGAATATTAGCAGTTTAGCGCACAATACAGTGTGCAAAATAGAACGGTATTGTGCACTGCTCTATATCAGATTGTTTCTCATTAAGCAGCTCATTGTAGAGGATAACCTAATCTGTTAAGGTCCCTTTACACAGGGCGACAGAGCAGGAGATTGTTGGGAAGGAAGCGTTCCTTCCCGACAATTGCCTGCTCTTTACCGGAGGAGATCGCTGTATTTACATGCAGTGATTTCCATTGTATGGGGAGCCGTGAACACCATTGTCAATGTTCTTCCCCATACTTGCCGGCCGCAGATCGGGATTACACAGCACAATTTACTTCCAGGAAATGATCATTTTTATGAGCGCACAAACGATCGAATTACGGTACCCGATGAATGAGCGTTTCGTTCGTTCATCAGGTAATCAGCCTACACGGCATCCACAGCAGCCATTACGCTCAGGAGCTACTAAAGCAAGCAACACGGTAACCAGTGTCACGGTGAACTACACTGCGACAATATGTCTATTTGATTTTCTTAAAAAAAAAAAAAGCTTTATTATGTAATCATTTTTCCATTTCTGAAAGCCATATATATATATATTTTTTTTTTCTGCCAATGATCTTGTGTAGGGGCCCCTTTTTTGCAGGAAGAGTTGACATACTTATTGTTGAATTTTTTGGGAGCAAATGATTTTTTGATCGTTCAATATTACACTTTTTTGGGGCAAGGGGACCAAAAAAATGGCATTTTTTTTATGGCATTCACCCGAGGGGATAGGTCATGTCATGTTTTTATAGAGCAGGTAGTTACAGACGCAGCGATGCCTAATATGTTTTTTTTTTTTCTTCTATTAAAAGGGATTGTCTCATCTCAGACAATGGGGGCATATCGATAGGATGTGCCCCCATTGTCTTATAGGAGCTGGGACCTGCACCTATATTGAGAACGGAGCCCTGAAAGTGGTGGAGGGCACGCTGCGCATACGCAGCCGCCCTTCATTTATTTTCTATGGGGCCGCCACAAATACCCGTGCGCTGGCTCGGCTATTTCTGTTTGACCCATAGAAGTGAATTGGAGCGGTGGCCGGTCATGAGCAGTGCACTCCCATTCACTTCTATGGGGAGACCGCTTTGTGGTGGCCAGACCGGAGTCCTCCAGCGACCACCTTGCGGGGCTCCGTTAGGCTACTTTCACACTAGCGTTCGGGCGGATCCGTTCTGAACGGATCCGCTCATAATAATGCAGACGGAGGCTCCGTTCAGAACGGATCCGTCTGCATTATTTTTAGCATAGAACAGCTAAGTGTGAAAATAGCCTAGTACGGATCCGTCCAGACTTTCAATGTAAAGTCAATGGGGGACGGATCCGCTTGAAGATTGAGCCACATTGTGGCATCTTCAAACGGATCCGTCCCCATTGACTTACATTGAAAGTCTGGACGGATCCGCACGGATCCGCACGCCTCCGAACGGCCAGGCGGACACCCGAACGCTGCAAGCAGCGTTCAGCTGTCCGCCTGTCCGTGCGGAGGCGAGCGGAGCGGAGGCTGAACGCCGCCAGACTGATGCAGTCTGAGCGGATCCGCCTCCATTCAGACTGCATCAGGGCTGGACGGCTGCGTTCGGGTCCGCTCGTGAGCTCCTTCAAACAGAGCTCACGAGCGGACCAGCGAACGCTAGTGTGAAAGCAGCCTTACTGATATAGGTGGGACCCACATCTATAAGACAAGCCATATGCCCCCATTGCCTGAGATAAGACAATCCCTTTAAGTTTTACACAGTGAAAAATATATTTTTGTGTTACCATTTCCTGAAAGCCATATTTTTTAAATTTTCCCGGGCGATTGTCTTATGTAGGAGCTTGTTTTTTGGTACCATTTCAGAGCACATACGATTTTTAGATGGCTTGGCATTAGACTTTGTTTTGGCACTGTTGTATTTAGTTTTTTTATGGCATTTATCTGAGGGGATAGATCGTGTCATATTTTTAGAGAGCAGGTCGTTACAGACTCAGCCATACCCAATATTTGTCTGTTTTTCATTTTTTTTCTGTTATTTCTAATTCTATATGACTTTATTATGGGAAAGCTGCGTTTTTTTTTACTTGAAACCTAGGTATCCAACAGGTTAATACAAAAAAAAAACGCACAAAATGAAACAAAAAATACTGTATTTTTTTTTACATTTACCTCTACGGAGCTGTGTGAGGACTCATTTTTTGAGGGGCTGATCTGTACTATATTGATACTGTATGTTGGAGTGTGTATGTCTTTTTAGCAATGTTGCAGGAAAACTACAACTCCCAGCAGGTTCTGAAGGTCTGCATCTCACAGGGCATGCTAGGAGTTGCAATTTCCAGAGGGGAATGCAGTAAAATGTGAAATAATATTTTTATTAAGCTATAGATTTACCTATATTATATACTGTCTTTGGGGACTAGCGGCAGCCTGTGATGTCCACCACTGAGTCACAGGCAGCTTCTGTTTCATGGGGGACACAGCAGCAGCACCACCAGCACGTCTGCACACTCAGGAGCACAGTAAAAGCCCGCCGCTGCGCTCTGCAGACTCTAGAATATGGGCGGGCTGTGAGAAGGAAGCGCAGGCACCGCACCACATGTATCAAGAGGTGGGTACTGCCACCCCCTAAAAGATGGCAGCGCCAGCATCACTGCAAGGCAAGTTAAGTGGCGAGATGATCAAGATCATCTTGCCACCTTCTGTGTGTCTGTGTAGCTCTACTGTTCCTACTGAAGCGGCAGGCAGAGGCGCTTGACAGCAGAAAGCTGGGGCTTCCTGCCGCTGCTGATCAATATGTAGACTGTAACTAGGCAGGGGCCCACCGAGGATTTCCCTGGCTGCCCGGTGTGCCAGTCCAAGCCTGCCTAACAGTGATAAAAAAAAAAAAGCCACAAGTCAGCATAACGGCATGCAGAAGTCAAGTAGATGACATGGAACAGACTCTTGTTTGAAAATTTAAATTTTTAATATTTATGCATCGAAACAAAAAGGTTAAACTACTTGATGTAGCAGAGTTGGAATTCTCATCTAAGCTACGTTCACATCTCAAAACCGGAGGAAAACGCTTCCGTTTTGACCCCATTCAAGTCAATAGGGCCGGATCCATTTTCTCGTACAAGAAAGAAACCTAAAGACTTACAATGGCTTTAGTGCTGGATCCGTCTTGGTCATTTTAGAGATGATACAACCGGATCTGTTCAGAACGGGTGCAGCCAGTTGTATTATCATAAAGGAAGCATTTTTGCTGATCCCTGCCGGATCCAGCAAAAACACAGTAGTGAAAGTAGCCTTAAAGGGGGTGTCCCAATGGGACATCTGCTGTCCATATTCCCTACTAGCAATCGGACCAAATGAGACCAGCTGATTATTGCATTTAGCTGTTCATACATTTTGGTACGTTCAGTAGTTGTATCTGCAGGCCTATATAAAATTCCTTGTTGGTTTGTCCTCCGAAACCCGTGACAAAAATTACTGAGAGCATTTACAACATACATAGGAGAGAACGAGAATTTTTTAAAAACTCTACTAGACCAGCTACAGGTGTCTGTATGCTCGTAGAGGTTCTGAAATGTGCTTCTTTAGTCTCTGCATTGTGATAAGTGGTGCCACATGACAAACTCATCTCTAGCATGATGTTGCTGTGTTGTCAAAAGCAAATTGCGGTTGAGGGAGATACTTAGAAAGCTGCTATGAGCGATCTGCAAAGCCCCAAATATCCCTTCACTGCTGTAAAGACTGGCCGGAGAAATCAACCTTACAAGCACCTGAGACCGACCGCTCCGGAAAGCTAATACTGAGAAGACCCCCTCCAGGGGTATATTCCCGGAGCAGTAACGCGTGACTGAAATTTCAGCCTCCACTGCTGTTTCAGTTACCATATTTAAAGTGGTTCTCCGGTGTGAAGAAACTTCTGACGTGTCATATCAAAGGCACGAAACGACAAACACATATCAGGAGTTCAGGGTAGGGGTATGCAAAAGTCTCATTCAAGTAATGGAGTCCCCCAAGTTACAAAATGAAAGGGGTTGTTGTGCAGCAATTTCTATTTGTGACCTATCCTCAGGATAGCTCATCAATATCTGATCGGTGGAAGTGGAAGTCAGACCCCTGCTGATCAGATATTGATTACCTATCCTGATGATAGGTCATCAATAAAAGTCGCTGCACAACCCCTTTAATTTATTCTGGGTCCTCTAATATAGCCCATATGCAAATTATTATTATAAAAAGAAATAAAAAATTAAAGGAATGTCCCACAAAAAAATATTCAATTTTTTTTTAAACCAGCACCTGGATCTGAATACTTTTGTAATTGGACATGCTGGGAGTTATGCTCCTCTCCTGTTATACCTCCTGCAGTAATGTGCTCTGAATTAGGGCCGGGACAAGGGTAGTCATCTGCCTAGGGCACCACTTCGCTACCCATAAAGGGAGGCGCAGATAACACTGTGGTCTGCATCGCAGACAGCGACGGGGAATTACTAAATGTCCGCACTGCTGGGGGCAAGGAGATAATTATATATACCTGGCACTACTGGGGAGGAATGGAGGAGCACTATATACTGACACTACGGGGGAGGTGTCAGGTGTCGGACTGTGTGTTTAGCGCATTATTACAAGATTTGGGGCCCCACTTTTGCTTTTGTCCAGGGCCACATTTTGTCTAAAACCGGCCCTGGCCCCCGGGATATATCTGGTGCAGATCTAGACGGCTGGCCTAAGTTTACGGCATCTACAGGATTAGTAAATCCGCCCTACTGTGTTTTTGCTCTTTGAATTAAAAAGTGATCAAGTTGTAAAGAACCAGGACAGAGGTTACTGCAGACCTGCTATGCATAATGCCCAATTATTCAATTCATTCAGAAGAACCACACAATGGAGATCATCAGGTTCTCTATATATAGTTCTTTAAATTGCTTGTATTAAAATGAGTCTTAATGAAACCTTCAAGGGCATTTGAAATCCAAGAGCCTAGTGGGGTCATCCAACCATTGACTTGGGGCCTATACACCTCTCCTTGTAATAGGAGATAGGAAACCAAATATCTATTTGTAGACAAAGCTTCATTACAGACGGGGTCCCACGTACTCATCCCTGTAGGTGCTGCATGTGAAGCTGGCTGCGGACATTATATTGCTGCATTGCAACTTTTCCTACCTTCGGTTGGGCTACTTGCACACCTCCGGTGTGAAATTTAAGCATGGCTGAACTGGCCAATTCTCCGCTAGACCCCATTATAGTTAATGGGGCCGGTGGACATTCTGGCGCTGCCGGATCCGGAAAGAATGTCCGCCGGCCCAATTAAGTATAATGGGAGGTGTGAAATTCTGCGTGGATTTTAGTGCAGATTTCTCTAGGTTTCCAAAATCTTCATGTGTTACTTGCAGAATCTGATGCCGTTTTGCCCTCATCTCATTGCAAAGGGTGAAATCCGCACAATAAATCCACAAGAAGAATTAACATGCTGCGGACTTCTAAATCCTCCCAACAGGACAATTTCCATAAGGAAGAAAAAAAAAAAAAAAAAGTGTAAATGAGATTTGTCAAATCTCATTCGAGTTGCTGATACTTTATTGCGCTACGTTTTTTCCCCGCACAAAAATACGCACAGGCAAAATTTCTTAATCCACAACGTGTGCATCCGGTGTCCTTAGGCCTCTTGCACACGGACGTGTGCATCCGGTGGCCGTGCTGCAGCCCGCAAATTGTGGGCTGCAATGCACAAACACCCACCGTGGGGCAGCCGCAGCGGATCGCGGACCCATTCACCTTAATGGGTTCGCGATCCGGTCGTTCCGCAAAAACATAGGACACTTTCTATCTTTTTGCGGAACGGAAGTACGGGACGAAACCCCACGGAAGCACTCGGCAGTGCTTTCGTAGGGTTCCGTTCCGCACCATTCCGCATCTCCGGATTTGCGGACCCATTGAATGGGTCAGCACCCGTGATGCAGAATGCACACGTAACGGTGCCTGTGCATTGCGGATCCGCAAATGCGGTAGTGTTTCTCCTGAGATAAGCAGCATTATTTTTTGTAACACTTCTAGCCCAAGCCAAACACGCATTGCTGTGGGGGGGAACCAGTACATAGCCATACATCCCTCTAACCCTCAGAATAGTCAGTATTAGCTGCCCTCTCAGCAATACCTGGGCTCTTCTAAATGGCCCTTAAAGGGGTTATCTCATGATTAATACATCAGATGTCATATAGTATACAACAGTATCTTTCTAACAAAGCTAGAACCAGCCCTGTACTGCACATGGGTCCAGAGATCTCCCCATTAATTGCTCTGCTAGATGTATTTCAAGCTGGCAGCTCAGGGGGTGTGTCCTCTCTCAGGGGGCATGTCCTTTCTGCTACCGCTGGTGGCAGTTTGTAGCTGGAACTGAGCATGTGCTTCCATCTCTGAGCTTGACAAAGAATAAAAAAAAAGGGGGGGCAAACAGCAGGTGGCGCTATACAGATAGATTGCAGCGAATAACTCAGCGGCTATACTACATTTTTTAATTACATACAATTACAAAAGAATTCAGATCCAGGCGCTGGTTTGAAAAATTTACATTTTTGGGGGGAAAACCCCTTTAATCACCTGTTCCTGAAGTACACATTTAGGGTGCATTTACGCATGGCTTGCATTACATTCATACCTGTGTGTATGACATTCATTTTTTAAATACAAAAGGCTTTCTATGTTCTTTTAACTGCACATCCAGGCTAAAGTCCAGGAGAAGACCTTTGTAACCAAAGTGACACTATTGACCGCCACAAACCAAACAGTCAAGTGACAAACAAGTGCAGGAAGCTGTCCTGTGAGAACGACCTACTGTACACAGGATCACCGCCATTTCATCACTGGGAAAGAGGAAAAGTCAAAATGAAGAAAGAGGTCAAGGAGATGTCTTATTGCAATCAATGACCTCCATGCAATATAGCAGCAGCTTTTCAGAGTAGCAGGAAAAAAACCAATACAAGGCTTTGGTAAAAAAAAAAAAAAAAAAAAATTACTCTGGAGTAATGCACATCATTGTTTTAACTAGGTCAATGCAAAAAAATATATAATAATGCAGCTCTTCACTATTATTTTCATTTTTTTTTTCTTTTACTAAACTATCTACAGCAGGGATCTCCAACCTGCGGCCCTCCAGCTGTTGCCAACCAAACTACAACTCCCAGCATGTCTGGACAGCCTACAGTTATTAGGGAATGCTGGGAGGTGTAGTTTTGCAACAGCTGGAGGGCTTCTGGTTGAGCATCCCTGATCTAGAGCTCTTGCCTCTTCTATGGGCGGACAGCAGATCATCACTGATGTGGCCATCAAGCACCTGCATATCTCAGGAGTGCACTGCAGTGAGCTCTTGTTAAAGGGGTTTTGCCATCACAGACAATGGGGGCATATCGCTAGGATATGGCCCCATTGTCTGATAGGTGCAGGTCCCACTTCTGGGACCCGCACCTACAACGAGAACAGAGCGGGGAAATTAAAAGAGGGTGCACTGCTCATGCACAGCCGCCCTCCATTCATTTCAACGGGGCCGCCGAAAATAGCCGAGCCAGCTATTTCCATCTGCCCCATAGAAATGAATGGGAGCAGGGGCCGCAATGCGCGCCCATTCACTTGTATGGGAGCAGCGCTTGGTGGTGGACGAACTCCAGGAAAAATAGGAGTCCTCCAGCCACGGCTCTCCCCCCTCAGTTCTCGTTGTAGGTGCAGGTCCCAAAGGTGGGACCCGCACCTATCGGACAATGGGGGCATATCCTAGCGATATACCCCCATTGTATGTGATGGTAAAACCCCTTTAATCCCTCCCTCCCCTGCACAGAAAATAGTCTCTTAGGTCTCATGCTCACGGCCATTGCCCTTGTTGCGGCCTGCGAACAGCAGGTCCACAATATACAGGCCCCGGCCGTTTGTGCACCACATCATGGATACAGACCCATTCACTTGAACTTTTCTATTTTTTGGCCATTCACTTGGCCATGTAATATTTGCATGTCATTAAGGCTACTTTCACATTAGCGTTTTTGCGGATCCATCATGGATCTGCAAAAACGCCTCCGTTACAATAATACAACCGCATGCATCCGTCTTGAACGGCTGTATTATGTCTTCTATAGCCACGAGGAATCCGTCATCAACACCACTGAAATTCAATGGGGGACGAATCCCTTTTCTATTGTGTCAGAGAAAACGGATCCGTCCCCATTGACTTACATTGTGTGTCAGGACGGGTCTGTTTGGCTCCGCTTCGTCAGGCGGACAGCAAAACGCTGCAGGCAGTGTTTTGGTGTCCACCTCCAGAGCGGAATAGAGACGGAACGGAAGCAAACTGATGCATTCTGAGCGGATCCTTTTCCATTCAGAATGCATAAGGGCAAAACTGATCCGTTTTGGACCGCTTGTGAGAGCCCTGAACGGATCTCGTAAACGGAAAGCCAAAATGCTAGTGTGAAAGTAGCCTAATACAGACCTTTGATATTCCGTGTAGGAGGAGGCCACATCTACAACACGTACAACCCTTTGAAGACAAGCGAGTAAACCACAGTCTAGACACTCATCTCAGGTCACTATACATGAGAGGTGTCTGTAGCTGTAGGAAATGGTAGACCGTGCAGTCAATGTCCTCGGTGGCCACAAAATAACAAAGGGGTCAACAATCATTACAACTGCGGCACCAAAATGATCGGAAACAAATCCAAAGGTTATTGATTGAGGTAGTTAGGAATGATCAGTTATTGTATGTGATAATACACCGTCATTAAAGTATCTGAATATTATCGGATGAACCACATCAATTCCCCTGCAGATTACAGCAGAACCTCCAGGTCATCGGCTTGTGTGCAGGAACCTTTCTTATAGAACAGGATTGTCCATGCTGTGCTATTTGGTAAAATGTCAGGGTTCCTGATGGAAATGGGGTCAATCGAGTGCTATTTTCATTGTGGAGCAGAATAAGGCGGAGAGAAGTGCAGATCTGAATAAGGCCCTTAGGGCCACTAATCACTTCACTCAGGGAGTTCTGCTATGTCTTTACTTATGTGCCAACGTATGTGAAATATATATGCTTGCAGAATGGATAAGGCTAGGTAGCTTTACAAATCTGTGCTAGCTCGGCTATTTCCAGCAGCCCCATAGAGGTGAATGGAGGGGAGTGGGCTCTCCATTCATTTCTATGGGGCTTCAGAAAATAGCCGAGCACGCTCACTTGGTTATTTTCGGTACTCCCAAAGAAATGAAATAGGAGAGTGCACGCACAGTGAAATCTCCTTCACTATCAGGGGCCCGTTCTGGAGATAGGTGCAAGTCCCCGAGGTGGGTCATGCACCTATCCGACATGTCTGAGAGGAGACAACCCCTTTACTTTACATTTAGAACCCAATATTAGATATCTAAGGCTACTTTCACACTAGCGTTCGGGCGGATCCGTTCTGAACGGATCCGCTCATAATAATGCAGACGGAGGCTCCGTTCAGAACGGATCCGTCTGCATTAAAATGGCAAAAAAAAAGCTAAGTGTGAAAATAGCCTCGGACGTATCCGTCCAGACTTTCAATGTAAAGTCAATGGGGGACGGATCCGCCTGAAGATTGAGCCATATTGTGGCATCTTCAAACGGATCCGTCCCCATTGACTTACATTGTAAGTCTGGACGGATCCGCACGGATCCGCACGCCTCCGCACGGCCAGGCGGACACCCGAACGCTGCAAGCAGCGTTCAGCTGTCCGCCTGTCTGTGCGGAGGCGAGCGGAGCGGAGGCTGAACGCCGCCAGACTGATGAAGTCTGAGCGGATCCGCTCCATTCAGACTGCATCAGGGCTGGACGGCTGCGTTCGGGTCCGCTCGTGAGCCCCTTCAAACGGAGCTCACGAGCGGACCAGCGAACGCTAGTGTGAAAGTAGCCTAAGCAGAGTAAGGCTAGTTTCACACTTTTGGCAAGAGATCCGGCAGGCTGTTACAGCAGAGTACAGCCTGCCGAAGCTGTCTGGGTCCGGCACTGGCAGATGGTACTGTAATGCCCGGCGGCCCCATTATCTATAATGGGGTTCTGCAGAGATTGGGCTGCTACCCGGCAAATATGCCGAAAATCTCTGCCGGATCAGTCTGTCGGATCTCTTGCCGCAAATGTGAAACTAGGCCAAGCTCTTAAAGGGCATCTGTCAGCAGATTTGTATCTATGACACTGGCTGACCTGGTGTCCACATTGCTGAGAAAAATATATGCAAATGAGCTTCTAGGAGCAATGGGGGGGGGGGGGGGGGGAATTCCCTTTACACCGAAAGGTTCTGCAACTGCCATGCCCTCTCCACTTTGATTGACAGGGCCAGAGAGTAAAAACGTGAATACATCTGGCCCTGACTTCTCCTAAAGTTATTCAAAGTGCAGAGGGCGCAGCAGTTGCAGAGAGAGCAGAGCCTCTAGGTGTAATGGTAACGCCCCCGTTGCTCCTAGAGGCTCATTTTCATATATTAAAAGTTCATTTTTCTCAGCAATGCGGACACATATGAACATGGGACCAACACAGATGCCTTCATCTGCCAAGTGCACATGTAACAGGTCAGACAGTGTCATAGGTACAAAACTGCTGACAGATGCCCTTTAAGCTCCCCCTAGTGGCCACTGCAGGAAGTTTAGAATTGTATCAGAAAAACTGAGCTGCAAGCACTATAAAAATATATTCGGAAATAATCAGCACAGAATACTGGACCTTCAAAATACAAGGTGTCAAAAGGAAGACCTCCACTTTTAACAGCTAAAAAACATTTACTACTGTATGTGCCCTAGCCTAGCTAGTATGGCGGTCTTACAAGATTGAAAACACTTGACACAATGAATGTTTTTACAAGTGCCCCATCAAGCATTTATACTGCAATCTGGACAATTCCTTTAACTATAAGTAAACCCAGAGCAAATGCACAAGTAAGTGACCCGCAGAAGAGAAAAATAAAAAGCTAAGCCAGAATGTCAACCTCCATATAACGGCCATGTACCTACAACTATCTATAGGAGAGGTAAAGAGGAAAATAAACAGCTCCCTCCGGCAGAGGAAGGACCGCAGAAAGTTGGTGTGTTCAGGAGATAAAGACAAGCAAAAAATACAAGTTTATAATCTGTAAATTATCAGGTTGTTTTATATAAACAGGAGGCTGAGAAGCAGAAGAATGGCGAGCAGAGTTATAAGCAGGTCAGTGCGACCAGTCAGTCTGCTCTTAGAAAAAAAATAACAAAATAGGAATTATCAAGCGAGAAGCCCTTCTGTAAAATCTCCATGTTCCTCCCTACAGG
The DNA here is from genome assembly GCF_014858855.1 of Bufo gargarizans. Taxonomy (NCBI): domain Eukaryota; kingdom Metazoa; phylum Chordata; class Amphibia; order Anura; family Bufonidae; genus Bufo; species Bufo gargarizans. The sequence goes on along the minus strand of NC_058082.1, from coordinate 618,507,209 downwards.
CTCAGGACCCTGCAATGTGCAGGAGGCCTAAGGCCCCTTTTACACGGGCGAGTATTCCACGCGGGTGCAATGCGTGATGTGAACGCATTGCACCCGCACTGAATCCTGACCCATTCATTTCTATGGGGCTGTGCACACGAGCGGGGATTTTCACACATCACTTGTGCGTTGCGTGAAAATCGCAGCATGCTCTATATTGTGCGTTTTCCACGCAACGCAGGCCCCATAGAAGTTAATGGGGCTGTGTGAAAATCGCAAGCAAGTGCGGAAGCGGTACAATTTTCACGCACAGTTGCTAGGAGACCCGATCATTATTATTTTCCCTTATAACATGGTTATAAGGGAAAATAATAGCATTCTGAATACAGAATGCATAGTACAATAGGGCTGGAGGGGTTAAAAAAATTTAAATTTTTTTTAACTCACCTTAATCCACTTGCTCGCGCAGCCGGCATCTCTTCTGTTGTCTTCTTTGCTGTGTGCAGGAAAAGGACCTGTGGTGACGTCACTACGCTCCTCACAAGGTCCGTCACATGATCCATCACCATGGTAAATGATCATGTGATTGACCATGTGATGACCGGAGTGACGTCACCACAGGTCCTTTTTTTTTAACCCCTCCAGCCCTATTGTACTATACATTCTGTATTCAGAATGCTATTATTTTCCCTTATAACCATGTTATAAGGGAAAATAATACAATCTACAGAATACCTAACCCAAACCTGAACTTCTGTGAAGAAGTTCGGGTTTGGGTACCAAACATGCCGATTTTTCTCTCCCAACAGCACACGTCAGAAGAAAAAGGATCAGACGTGTTGGCTTCCAGCATGTCAAACATTTGCTCTCAGGATAGATAAGGCTTTGGCAGGGATGCGAGTTTTCAGTGCGGGTGCAATGCATGATGTGAATGCATTGCGAAAGCACTGAATCCGGACCCATTCATTTCAATGGGTCTTTGTACATGAGCGTTGTTTTTCACAAATCACTTGTGCGTTTGGGTGAAAATCGCAGCATGTTCTATATTCTGCGTTTTTCACGCAAAGCTGGCCCCATAGAAGTGAATCGGATTGTGTTAAAAACGCATTGCATTCATGGTGAATGAGTGCAGATCAGGTTCTGTCTGGGTTCAGGTCTGAACCCGGACAACCCCTTTAAAGGATAACTGTCACATTTAGACCCTAATTTCAATTTTCATATATGTAGTTACTAATGACATGATATTCTAGAATCAGTTACTATTAGACTGACTTACCCCATATGTAATAGGATTCAGCCCAAAGCAACCAGTCTGCATAAAACTGCAATTTCACTATTCAGTTAAGATGGCCGCCACTGCCCTCACCCTGAGGCTAATCCCGCCTGCCCTCACTAGCCAGTAACAATAGCCCCCCAAAAGTGTCAGTAACCAGAGCCCTCCCCCCCTAAAGGGTTAATCACCTGCAGCACAAAGGGGTCCTCTTACCACATGTTGCTTTCATTTATACACTGAGCAGACGGCAGATCTCCCTTCCCTGCTCTGCGCTGCTTCAACTCTGCATTCTCCAGCTCTGCTGAGTGAGGGAGCGTCTGCCAAGCGCAGGGACAGGGAGAAGTGCACACAGCCCAGGCACTGTTATCAGCTGCTGGGGAGGACCTGGCTGTATTCATTTACTTACAGTCCCTGGCTGTCAGGAATCTGACCTTCACGCTGTGTGCTCCGGACCATGCCTAGCAACCCTATTTTAAGCACAGGTAAAAGTAGGCAGTACAGGGAACACAAATGTGGAATTAAGGGGTAATTGAATACACAGTGAAAAGTTGAAACAGGGGCACCAAGGTGATATTAATCACCACAATCCAATACTCCCCCCAAAAAATAAAAAATATGATAGTTATACTTTAAAGTGCCCATCCACCTTCAATGGAGAAAAAGGATCACTTAGTCATTCGTTGTTTCATTTGGAGAAAAGCACATTTAAGCTACAAGCAAATGAGCAGTTAAGTGCAATCAGGGCAGGCACAAGCCACTCTGTGCATCCTTGCTCCTCCTACTTCCTCCGCACTGCCTCTTCTTCCTAATTGAAAGGACAGGTTTGTGTATGGTCAACTGGTCTGTCCCTGTCAATCAAAAAGGAGGGGGAGGAACTGGTAGAAGCAGCTGTGGGAGCAAGGGTGCACAGAGTAGCTTAGGCCCCCCCCTCAGTGCACTTAAATGCTCATTTGCATAGTAACATAGTTTATAAGGCTGAAAAAAGACATCTGTCCATCCAGTTCGGCCTGTTATCCTGCAAGTTGATCCAGGGGAAGGCAAAAAAAAAACCCTGTGAGGTAGAATCCAATTTTCCCCACTTAAGGGGGAAAAAATTCCTTCCCGACGCCAATCAGAATAACTCCCTGGATCAACGATCTCTCTCTAGTAGATCCAGGCCCCTCTTGAATTCCGTTATTGTACTCACCATCACCACCTCCTCAGGCAGAGAGTTCCATAGTCTCACTGCTCTTACCGTAAAGAATCCTCTTCTATGTTTGTGTACAAACCTTCTTTCCTCCAGACACAGAGGATGTCCCCTCGTCACAGTCCTGGGGATAAATAGATGATGGGATAGATCTCTGTACTGACCCCTGATATATTTATACATAGTAATTAGATCTCCCCTCAGTCGTCTTTTTTCTAAAGTGAATAACCCCAATTCTGATAATCTTTCAGGGTACTGTAGTTGCCCCATTCCAGTTATTACTTTAGTTGCCCTCCTCTGGACCCTCTCCAGCTCTGCTATATCTGCCTTGTTCACAGGAGCCCAAAACTGTACACAGTACTCCATGTGTGGTCTGACTAGTGATTTGTAAAGTGGTAGCACTATGTTCTCATCACCGGCATCTATGCCCCTTTTGATGCAACCCATTATCTTGTTGGCCTTGGCAGCAGCTGCCTGACACTGGTTTCTACAGCTTAGTTTGCTGTTCACTAAAATTCCTAGATCCTTTTCCATGTCAGTGTTAGGGCTCATGCACACAAATGTATTTCCTTTCGACGTCCATTCATTTTTTTTTTGCGGACCGTATGCTTAACCATTCACTTCAAGGGGTCCACAAAAGAAAAAAAAAACAAAGTTACTCCGTGTGCATTCCGCTTCCGCATTACGGACAAGGATAGTACTGTTCTATGAAGGGCCAGTTGTTCCATTCCCCAAAATACTGAATGCACACGGATATCATCTGTATTTTTTGTGGATCCATTTTTTTGCGGGACGCAAAATACATACGGTCGTGTGCATGACCCCTTAACCAGTGTTTTACCATTTAGTATGTATGGGTGACGTGCATTACTCCTTCCCATGTACATAACCTTACATTTGTCAGTGATAACCCTCATCTGCCACTTCTCTGCCCAAGCCTCTAATCTATCCAGATCGCTCTGTAGTAGTATACTGTCCTCTTCCATGTTAATTACTTTACACAGTTTAGTGTCATCTGCAAAAATCCATATTTTACTGTGCAAGCCTTCTACAAGATCATTAATAAATATATTGAAGAGAATAGGGCCCAATACTGACCCCTGAGGTACCCCACTAGTGACAGTACCCAATCTGAGTGTGTACCGTTAATAACCACCCTCTGTTTTCTATCACTGAGCCAGTTACTTACCCACCTACAGACATTTTCTCCCAGTCCGAGCATTCTCATTTTATATAATAACCTTTTATGTGGTACAGTGTCATATGCTTTGGAGAAGTCCAGATATACAACATCCATTGATTCGCCGCTGTCAAGTCTCGAACTTACCTCCACATAGAAACTGATTAAATTAGTTTGACATGACAGATCCCTCATGAAGGCATGCTGATATGGTGTTATTTGCTTATTTTCATTGAGGTGCTCCAAGATAGCACCTTCAAACAGTTTACCCACAACAGATGTTAAACTTGCCAGCCTATAGTTTCTGGGCTCTGTTTTTGGACCCTTTTTTAATTTTGGCACCACATTTGCTGTGCGCCAATCCTGTGGAACACTTCCTTTCAGTATAGAGTCCTTAAATATCAGAAATAAGGGTCTGGCTATGACATTACTTTATTCTCTTAGGATACGGGGGTGTATGCCATCTGGTCCTGGCGATTTGTCTATTTTAATCTTTTTAAGAAGCCGCTGTACTTCTTCCTGGGTCAGAGTGCACATTTTTATCTGACTGTTTATTTTCCTCAGTGAATACAGTACAGAAAAAATATTTAGTAGCTTTGCTTTCTCCTCATCGCTCTCTGCAACTCCCCCCTCATTACACTGTAGAGGGCCGATACCTTCAGATTTATACTTTTTACCATTTATATAATTGAATAACATTTTAGGGTTAGTTTTGCTCTCTTTGGCAATTAATCTATCGGTCTCTAGTTTGGCTGCTTTTATTTTTATTTTTTAACATATTCTATTTTTCTCCTTACAGTTTTTCAGTGCTTCCTCGCTACCCTCCTGTTTTAGTGAGTTAAATGCTTATTTTTGTCATTTATTGCTTTCTTTATAGTTCTGTTTATCCACATTGTTTTTTCTTGTTCCTTAACATTTTATTCCCATAAGGTATTCCATATCCCATTTTGTGGCTGTATTTTATTTTTGAGGACTTTTTCCCAGTTAGTTAGGCCTATGGCCTCTCTTAGTTGGCTAAATTTTGCTTTTTTGAAGTTTGGTATTTTTGTTCCTCCCTGAAGAAACACTCTTTTAAATGATGGAAGTGGAAGGTTATTACTTTATGGTCACTATTTCCCAGGTGTCCCCCAACCTGCACATCTGTTGCTGTCAGGTCTATTGGTTAATACTAAGTCCAGTATGGCCGTCCCTCTAGTCGGGTCCTGAACCAGTTGGGAGAGGTAATTGTCTTTGGTTATTGCCAAGAACCTGTTTCCTTTATGAGATGTACAGGTTTCAGTTTTCCAGTCTATATCTGGGTAGTTGAAGTCCCCCATAATAATGACCTCATTATGATTTGCCGCCTCGTCTATCTCATTTAGTAGCAGATTTCTGTGGACTCTGGTTTATAATAAACTCCTATTAGTATTTTATTATTGTTTTTGCCTCCATGTATTTCTACCCACAGTGACTCCACATGTTCATGTCCCTCACTTATAGCTTCACGGAGTGTGGGCTTTAGACCGGACTTTACATAAAGGCAGACCCCTCGTCCTCTCCTGTTTTGACGATCCTTTCTAAACAGACTGTAACCCTGTACATTAACCGCCTAGTACTAGCTGTCATCCAGCCATGTCTCATTATTCTCTCGTTATTCCCACTATGTCATAGTCCTCCTCACACATCACTAATTCCAGTTCACCAGTTTTATTAGTCAGGCTTCTGGCATTAGTATACACACAATTAAGAGGTTTATGTATATTTTTTACCCTACTCCTTTCCTTCTGAACTGTTCTAGTCCCTCCTTCCATTCCTCCCCCAGTCCCACTACCTTGCCCCCGGTCTCTATCTGCACTATCCTCCCATCCTATAGCGTAATTACCCTCCCCCCAGTCCCTAGTTTAAACACTCCTCCAACCTTCTAGCCATCTTCTTCCCCAATTTACTGGAGCTGACATTTCCCTGACTGGCAGAGGAAGGGTCCGGCTGCAGCAGTGCTCTCCCGGAACTGACATCCCCCTTCATCTGCCAACCTAGTAAACTTGTTGGGGTGTGTCAGATCAGGGCTAGGGGTACTTTTTCTTTAGAATGAAGCAACAAACCTTTTAAGATGGAATAGACTGCAAGTGCACAAGCCCTTTAAAGGGGTTTTAACATCACATACAATGGGGGCATATCGCTAGAATATGCCCCCATTGTCTGATAGGTGTGGGTCTCAGGGGTGACAAGAACGGAACGGGGAAATGAATGGAGGGCGCATTCATTTCAATGGGTACTCCGAAAATAGCCGAGCTGGCTCAGCTAATTCCGTCTTCCCGACAGAAATGATTGGGAGCAGGGGCCGCGTGTGCGCGGTGCTCTGCCATTTACTTGTATGGGAGCAGCGCTTGGTGGTGGACTGACCCCAGGAAACCCTAGCGATATGCCCCCATTGTATGTGATGGGAATACCCCTTTAATACTGCATTAAAAATATCTATAAGTTCACATAATAACAAAAGCAGAATATATTTTATAATTCAAAATTTGATTTTATACTAAAATATAGTAAATCTACCATAAGATATTGACCAGAACACTGTGAGAAATGTATTTCAGAGACCGCATGGGATGTTTAATCTGGAATTAGTAATAGTTATCTAATTGCAATCATACATCAGAATAAAAATTTCTTATCATCACACAGGAAAACAAGAAATCTTCCCGGAAGGGCAGGTGACATTGATCCAGTCACATAAGCCATACCACCCTTGGACAGAACAGCAGACACCTTGGTTAAGAATTTCCTTAATTTCATTTATTTACATGACTCATAACATTGTTCCAATCTGAAGTCAGCGACTCCAAGGTCACCAAGCAGGGAGGCAGTAGTAAAATAAGGCTTTAATGACCACTTGCACTGACGCACAAACACAACACCTACATAAATCACCACACCGAAGCTGGGCAAGATACAAGCAGCAGAGAAAGTTGCTCATGGAACACAATTTTTGTGTTGTCTTCTATTAGATTTCTAGATTACCTGATCACTAGAAAGGTCAAAATGTTTCCTGGAGAGGTTCATCACTTAAAAGGGTTGTCTCATCTCAGACAATGGGGGTATACTGCTAGGATATGCCCCCATTGTCTTAAAAGTGCAAGTCCCACCACTAGGACCCGCACCTCTATCAGGAATGGAGCCCTGCAAGGTGGTAGCTGGAAAACTCCGGTCTGGCCACCACCAAGAGCTCCCCCCTATAGAAGTGAATAGGAGCGCACCGTGCATGACCGGCCACCGCTCCCGTTCACGTCTATGGGCCCGAAGGAAATTTTCAGTGACCCCATACAAAATTTATGGAAGGTAGCTGCGCCTGCGCAGTGCACTCTTCACCACTTTTGGGGCTCCTTTCTTGATATAGGTGCGGGTCCCAGTGGCCCCCGTGATCTGTGACGAGACAACCTCTTTAAAGTGTCCTGTTATGTAATGAGCAGTGATTATACCGTATATTAAATCAAATCTCTATCTCATATCCATCTGTCTTTGGGGGTTATACAAAGTTATCTTACTGCACAGATAAATGTCAACCGAACCTGACAATTTCAGTGAGACCAGCCCACCAAGGGTCCTGACTCTACACCCGATGGTAAATGCCGGGGAGATAAGGGTCTTAACTTTTGTTTGCAGGGAAATATCTCATGATGAGGCACGTGAAGCAGCCCAGTCACCTTTCATTCATCCCTACTTCTAAATTCACAGAAATGTATACTGTAGCTACGGTATATCTCTCTCTAGACAGTGCAGAAGCAAACAGTGGGGGCATTATATATGCCATGTGTATCTCTGGGGCTATATGTCAGGAAGGAAAGAGGTTAACTAAGGGCGGGTTGGCATAGGCGTTATTTAATTCCGTTATAACAGAGTCCTGTCGACAGGACAATTTTTTCCGTCATGTATAACGGAACCATTGTGTGCCCCCATAGACATGTATTAGGACGGAGCAAAATGGAATGCCTCTTAAAGACTTCCGTTTTGCATTTTGTCGTAGAATTCAGATATAACGGAACCTATAACAGAATTCAATAACGCCAATGTGATCTTGCCTTAAAGATAACTGCAGTGCATTCTGGGAGATGCAGGTGCTTGGTTGTCTTATGTGTCTAAAAGCTGCTGCCCACCCACAGAAAGGGAATAAAGTCCTTCAGATACATGAGTAAAAAAAGTTTTAACCACTAGAATGTTCATTCTTCCTGCATTGACCACTAAAGGCCAAATTAAGTATTTCATGTGTCCATTCAATTGAACGGACATCTATGGACAGATCAGAACCACCACAGTGAGAGCTGCTACTCATTAGCGGCTTATAGAGGGGTGTTCCTCACCCAATATAGCATATAGACCCCATCACCAAGACAGGTCAAACCAAATTAATTTGTATGGTGTATCCCTTCAGACAGAAGCAATCAATGATAATAAGAAGACTAGATCAAATAAAATAGTTTCAGATGTTGAAGAGAGATCCTAGGAGATTGCATCATGATCAACCATTAACAAAAACACTTCCCGTTACAGCAGATGACTTAAGATAATTGTAAAAATACACAGAGAAGTGAATCATAATAAACGGGTAAGTAGAAGAACACAGCCCTTTGTTAGCCGACTCCTTATTGCCTGTCACAAAAGGGTTCAGACGTGCAATAAGTTATTTATTAACGGATTTCATAAGGGAGGGGAAAAAAAAAAAAGGGTGAAACATTTCCATCGCCAACAGATCAAGAGCTTTTACTGAATACTTAATGACTGGGCTTCCTCCTCGAGTAATTGACTTTCATTATTCATTTATCAGCAGGATGACTCCAGAAACATCTTTCTACTATGCAGTCATCGAAAGTCAAAGCTTCATCTGATTGTGGGCCTGTATTTATATCCAGCCTTAGGCTGGTTTCACACGGGCGTTGCGGAAAAATGTGCGGGTGCGTTGCGGAAACACCCGCGATTTTTCCGCGCGAGTGCAAAACATTGTCATGCGTTTTGCACTCGCGTGAGAAAAATCGCGCATGTTTGGTACCCAAACCCGAACTTCTTCAAAGAAGTTCGGGCTTGGGATTGATGTTCTGTAGATTCTATTATTTTCCCTTATAACATGGTTATAAGGGAAAATAATAGCATTCTGAATACAGAATGCTTAGTATAATAGCGCTGGAAGGGTTAAAAAAATAATAAAAACGTTAACTCACCTTATCCCCATGATCGTGTAGTTCCCGGTCGGTCTGTTCTTTAGCTGTGGGCTTGGGCTGAATGACCTTTGGTGATGTCAGATCACATGCTCCAATCACATGGTCCATCACCATGGTGATGGAGCATGTGATCTGACATCACCACAGGTCCTTTAGTCACAGCTAAAGAAGAGACCGACCGGGAACTAGGCGATCATGGGGATAAGGTGAGTTAACTTTTTTATTTTTTTTAACCCTCCCAGCACTATTATACTAAGCATTCTGTATTCAGAATGCTATTATTTTCCCTTATAACCATGTTATAAGGGAAAATAATACAGTAAATAGACTGTCACCTAGAACCCATGCGTGGAAATCGCACCGCATCCGCACTTGCTTGCGGATGCTTGCGATTTTCACGCAACCCCATTCATTTCTATGGGACCTGCGTTACGTGAAAAACGCAGAATATAGAACATGCTGCGATTTTCACGCAACGCATAAGTGTTGCGTGAAAATCACCGCTCATGTGCACAGCCCCATAGAAATGAATGGGTCAGGATTCAGTGCGGGTGCAATGCGTTTAACTCACGCATCGCACCCGCACGGAAATCTCGCCCGTGTGAAAGGGGCCTTAGTGTTCGGCCTCGTGGTGGCGCAGACACAAACTGTACATCATGATGTCTAGATCTACCATTGATACTTGTAGAAGAAAGAAAAAAAAATCACGTATACAGCAAACAAAGAAAAAAGGCAAAAAAGAACTGAGAAAACATACTGAGCGTTCTGTGCGGTGAAAGGTCATAACCACCAGACCTTTAGTATTATGTTGTCAAAGTTTGAATCTGTAGACCATGCCTCCGGGGCTCGGATTAAAAAAATCATTTGTGGTTTATAGAAGGACATTTCAGTATGCAGATACTAATACTGGTGCCAACCCAATAACAAAGCAGAACAGTGTCGCTCAACCAGTGACTGGAAACCACAAGTATTTTAATAAAAAGCTTAGAGTTGAAAGGTTGTCTGAGGCCAAGTATCCTATTTTGGCTCGACAACCCTTCTGGCAAAACCTACAGTTTACAGTTCTCGAATTCGGACCTTCCTCTATTACAATGGGTGATGGGGGGGTTAATCCAAGATAAAGTACTCCCACCGTCTAAATGCAGATCAGGGGGCCTAAAAAATATTCATAACATGACATCACTGAGGCATAGCACAGAATGTTCTGCATTTTCTTGACGAACTCTTAAGCCCGAAATATTATTAGCAAATTCATGCACGTACAAATGTTCACAGCTAATAATTGTCAGAAATATCTGGGCACAAAGTTCACTTTCAAAATGTCACCACCACAATCCGTGTCGAGTAATGTGAGCATGTGTTTATCCACCTACAAGATCCCAAAAGAATAGACTTAAACTCTGGCTTATAGGGAATCGGGGGCCTCATGGTAAAGATAAAAATCCCACCCCATGACACCACCACACATTCAACCCCTTGACACCTAACACCACTCCTCCATGATACAAGTACATCCCTGGGCAGGTTTTCACCACCCATTAAATGGAATAAGTCCGACTTGGACTGGACCGCTTGTCCACAGAGACCACATGCCAAATCTGGCCAAGTGACACAGTGGGTACACACCTGCTGCATAACACTGTGTTAATCATTAATCAGAAACAGCTGGAGTAACTGCACAACCTATACCAAATAATACACAAGCGATATAAAAGAAGATATCTCATCTATACTCCAAAGCAGGAGAATACTCCTATCATCACAGCTTATGGGCCCTTTACCAAACACTAGAGGGTGTGCAACTTTGGGGGTTGGGGGAGAGAAGAGTTGGCAAATTTCTCCTCTTGGCCAGTCCTGTGAGGGGAAGTCTAATTACCTGCTTTCCGGAGTTGGCTCCCTACTTCTCTCCCTAGCCTGAGCTGTTCCGTCGTGCTGTCTCTAAACGCAAGGGGAGAAGGTCACCGCTGTGATGGCATAAAAACTGAAGTTTACTTACAGGGAGTGCAGCAGAGCTGCTAAAGCCAGGGACAGAAGGAGCGAAAGCCAGGATGCAGGTAAGTAGGCTTCCCTTACAGGTGTGGCCAAAAGGAGAAGTTTTCCAACTCCCCCCCCCCCAAAGGGAAGCTGTCACCATGAAAGCGCAAAGTAATCTGGCAGCATGTTATAGAGCAAGAAGAGCTGAGCAGTATAGGTTTATAGGAAAAGATTCAGTATAACTTGTATTTCATTCACCTAAATTCCTGCTCATTCTTGGCCTTGAAGTCCAGGAGGCGGTCCTATCAGTGATTGACAGCTCTCTCTGTATACAGTCATAGAGGAAAGGCCGTCAATCACTGATCGGACCGCCTGGACTTCAATGCCCAGGATGAATACAGATATAAATTAGTAAATTACAGGTTTTACTGAACCTTTTCCCATAAAACTGTATAGCAATCTGCTCAGCTCCTCCTGCTCTATAACATGCTGCCTGCAGTTCAGACACCATGTTCAGGTGACGGGTTCCCTTGAAACACTTGGTCTGCGTTAATATATTACATTTGAGAGGCATTTATTAATTCAGTTTTTTGTAGATGCTGCAGTTAACAAAACTGACCCTGTAACAAAAGACTAGGGTCACGTCCTTTCCATTCTTACGCCCTCACGCACTGATCTAATGACCGAATGGTCGATCCGCCTTCCTACAAAGTGCAGATACAATATTTTGTATGCTTGCATAATATTTGCAGAACCATTTTCCAGTAAAGAAAGGGCATCTTGATTAGAATTGTATTTCATTACTAAATACGACTAAGGGCACATTGTATATGGTAGTATTTTTGGTGCACTATGGCATGACATTAAGAACGACCTCCCTCCTTGGCCCTACGAAAAGTACAGTTACATAAGAGCCCGTTATCATTAAAGAAATATTGTTTCTTATTCTGTAAAGAACTCTTCCCACGCAGGAGATAATGCACTTCTATTCATTCTGAAAAGAGTGAACGCCTCCATGCAACTGGACAAATAGTGAATAACTGCATCGGCTTTATTAACAACAAAAAGTGCAAAGTGCCGGCGACTTTATGCCGATACCGTCAATGTCATCGGGAGAAGAAAGCCCGACAGGCTAGAATTACAGGGTGCCTACACGCAGTACACCTGTATGTACAGGCACATATACAGGTCCTTCTAAAAAAATTAGCATATTGTGATAAAGTTCATTATTTTCTGTAATGTACTGATAAATATTAGACTTTCATATATTTTAGATTCATTACACACCAACTGAAGTAGTTCAAGCCTTTTATTGTTTTAATATTGATGATTTTGGCATACAGCTCATGAAAACCCAAATTCCTATCTAAAAAAATTTGCATATCATGAAAAGGTTCTCTAAACGAGCTATTAACCTAATCATCTGAATCAACTAATTAACTCTAAACACCTGCAAAAGATTCCTGAGGCTTTTAAAAACTCCCAGCCTGGTTCATTACTCAAAACCGCAATCATGGGTAAGACTGCCGACCTGACTGCTGTCCAGAAGGCCATCATTGACACCCTCAAGCAAGAGGGTAAGACACAGAAATAAATTTCTGAACGAATAGGCTGTTCCCAGAGTGCTGTATCAAGGCACCTCAGTGGGAAGTCTGTGGGAAGGAAAAAGTGTGGCAGAAAACGCTGCACAACGAGAAGAGGTGACCGGACCCTGAGGAAGATTGTGGAGAAGGACCGATTCCAGACCTTGGGGGACCTGCGGAAGCAGTGGACTGAGTCTGGAGTAGAAACATCCAGAGCCACCGTGTACAGGCGTGTGCAGGAAATGGGCTACAGGTGCCGCATTCCCCAGGTCAAGCCACTTTTAAACCAGAAACAGCGGCAGAAGCGCCTGACCTGGGCTACAGAGAAGCAGCACTGGACTGTTGCATGTCATTCGGAAATCAAGGTGCCAGAGTCTGGAGGAAGACTGGGGAGAGGGAAATGCCAAAATGCCTGAAGTCCAGTGTCAAGTACCCACAGTCAGTGATGGTCTGGGGTGCCATGTCAGCTGCTGGTGTTGGTCCACTGTGTTTTATCAAGGGCAGGGTCAATGCAGCTAGCTATCAGGAGATTTTGGAGCACTTCATGCTTCCATCTGCTGAAAAGCTTTATGGAGATGAAGATGTCATTTTTCAGCACGACCTGGCACCTGCTCACAGTGCCAAAACCACTGGTAAATGGTTTACTGACCATGGTATTACTGTGCTCAATTGGCCTGCCAACTCTCCTGACCTTAACCCCATAGAGAATCTTTGGGATATTGGGAAGAGAAAGTTGAGAGATGCAAGACCCAGCACTCTGGATGAGCTTAAGGCCGCTATCGAAGCCTCCTGGGCCTCCATAACACCTCAGCAGTGCCACAGGCTGATTGCCTCCATGCCACGCCGCATTGAAGCAGTCATTTCTGCAAAAGGATTCCCGACCAAGTATTGAGTGCATAACTGAACATAATTATTTGAAGGTTGACTTTTTTTTGTATTAAAAATACTTTTCTTTTATTGCTCGGATGAAATATGCTAATTTTTTTAGATAGGAAATTTGGGTTTTCATGAGCTGTATGCCAAAATCATCAATATTAAAACAATAAAAGGCTTGAACTACTTCAGTTGGTGTGTAATGAATCTAAAATATATGAAAGTCTAATGTTTATCAGTACATTACAGAAAATAATGAACTTTATCACAATATGCTAATGTTTTGAGAAGGACCTGTACAGGGCAGACAAGCATGACCTGTAAGCGCATTCCCATTGTCGACATGATCTGCAAATTGCTGCACTTCAATACGGGAAAAGTATGTCAACTATATACTGTCAAATGATGAAGTAGTAGTACCTTAAGAGGGGTTTCCGTTAGCATCCCCCTTCATTGTCTATACAGGGGCCGCCATGCTTGCTGGAACACCATGGTCCCATGATTCTGCCCATTGTCAGGGTCTCGAGGGTTAGACACCACACTGTCCAAACCGTTATGGCCTAACTGAAAAATATCTATAAAAAAATAAATAAAAAAATGGCAGCAGCAAATTATATAAATAAAAACAAAACACACTGCACTAGCGCAAATGCCTTGTGTCCAGCCACATCTGCAGCGGACTGTTTCTATGGGACAGATTTACCATAGAACGGCGGCACAGCATCCAGCAGTCCGTGCACCTATACTGGCTGGAATAGATTTCAGTGCTCTTTTATGCCAAAAAACTGGCGGAAAAGATTATAAATGTGGTGTAGCCACTGGCCCCACCTACTACCACCCTCATTTATTAATGATAAATCTGCCCCTTTGACTACTAGATAACACCTTGGGTGGTCCAAGACCTAAAAAATAAATAAAAGTAATTTGGGGGACTACCACGCAGGGTCTCAAAACAAAAACACCTACATGCCGGCTCACTCTTATGCTCTTTAGCCATGCATACAACCCAACATTAATTTTTAGGAAATCAATCAGTACAACTTTGGAATTGTCTTCGGTAGAACATGATAGAGGTTGTAGTCCTTCTACATTGGCTAAATGTACCCTTGGTGAAGCAGAGCCTGAGACATTGCTGCTGCATGAAGCGCCTGCAGAATAAGAAGCCCATGAACCCTTGGGTGCACAGTTTATACAATGAAGGTGTCATATACTGTGATGCTCAGCAAATACGCAATTACTGTTTCAAGTTAAAACAATTGAAAGCAAAATAATCTTAAGATCAACGGCTTTTGTTTGCAACTTATGGAAACGCGGCAACGATTTGCTTCTGGCAAGGTTGATAAAATATATCCAAAGCTATAGCTGCAAATGTTACTTGGCAAGGGGAAGAGCGCAGACGTTTCAAGGTCTTGCTGAAACTCTTTAAAAATGTAAAATTGCCTCCGTAGACTGAGACCGATCTTAGCACTGACCTTCACATACCAGCACCTACTTCCTCCATATAAATAATGTTGTGAGAGAACCAAGGGACAGAATTCCACCCCAGTAATGTGCTCACCTCTGAGAAATGCAAGCAAATTATAATGAACTAGAGGTGGAAGAAAAATGGTGGCAATCCAAGGAGGAACACGTGTAAAAACACTGGGTAGGTGGGCATTTTAAAAAAATATATTTTTAAGTATTAAGCATCATGGGCATGACTGTATTTACAGATCTGTGTCGTATGGATCCATAATATGGTTCTCTTATTCTACTATAGGCAAATACTGGACCTCTGATTCTGCCACATCCAGGGGACGTGCAGTGGAACCATATGGCAGCACAAGGAGTCCCCAGCGGTTGTCCTCTTCCTGCATACATTTTACTCTACAATGATGTGTTATGGCATAAGAAACTGCTACATTGCTCCAGGGCAGCTTTCAAGGGGTCCGAAATAAACAATTTGTCCGTATCCTAATATGATGGCGGCTGTGTCCTCTGTTGCACTGGTGCTGAAAATAGTCCTTGTATCTCCTGCATCTGCACCCGAACCCAAAGTTTTTAGCACCTAGAGACCACAGCTGAGATCATGAGAAGCTAAGGGTGTTGTGGGCAGTAATTTAGTAAATTTCTTATGCCATTTTTGTTTACATTTATGCAGAAATCAGACAACCCCTGGTGCTTAATAGGCTGATTATATAATTGTTTTAGGCAGGACAGTAAGTCAGCTACAAGTGGTCAACATCATCATCCAACATGTTCTCTGGTTGCCCCAGCAGTTCTGCTGGTCATTCTCCTTACCTTCCTGTTGAGCGGCAGAGGATTAAACAAAGCCCGTGGAGGCAGTCTACTGTATAGCAAACCGCACTCCCCCTGCCTACTTAAGTACATATAGCAGCGTGCAGTGAAATGACAGCATAGTCAGAGCAATATAGGCTAGTTTCACACTTGTGCTAAAGCAATCCGGTAGGCTGTTCTGGCAGAGTAGTTCTCCAGATCCGGCCTAGCCAGATACAGCGGTTCACCGCCGGAGCCCATTGACTATAGTGGGAACCGGCAGGGATCCAGCCGCTCCCCAGCATAAATGGCAGTATTCGGCCAGACACAATCTATTGCTTGCAGCAATTATTGTCCGAATGGACAGATTCTGTTCTCTGCCGGATTGCTGTGCCGCAATTGTGAAAGTAGCCTTAAAAGGATTTTCCCACCATATTGATAACAGAGGCCTTAAATATCTAACTATAGGGTTCACCTGCAGATATTTCTGTCAAATCCTAGAACTAAGGGTGCCTGGTCTCCCATTCCTGATGCAGAGGAGGCCACTTATGTGGTTAATGTTCATTACCATGGCGTCTGTGAGCATCACAACAGTTGGACTCCTACCTATAAGAAATTTATTGCATATTCTATTCATATACAACCAAAGTGTATGAAAATTCAGTTATCTCACTTTTCAAAAGAAAATGACAGCATCATTTCTATATTTGCATAAAACTAATAATCAGGGAATATCTATGACATTTCTACACATGGTTCATTCTTTAAGTTGGACTTCAACACATTGTACCTTGTGTTCTTGCAAGCCATGTAGCTACAGCGATGCATATTCAACATATATAATCCTGTGTTCTTGGACGCAATTCATAAACATATTTTTCCTGACATGAAGAAGACCTTCCTATGGATGCCTCTCAAGTCTGGTATGGGTCATATATCTTTGCAGCAGCAATAATTACCGGGTCGTGGAACAGAGGTCAGGTTACTCCCTTATCGCACATTCTCCCATGACCTCCAGAACTGGAAAAATATCAGAGATGGAAAACTAACCTCTATTAACCTCCAATAACCCTCCCAATCTGGAAGGTCATATGGGCAAAGGCAAACAATCCGTGTGTGTGAAATAAATGTTACCGAAGCTTTTTAATGAACAAAAGGAAAATAAAATAATTGGCTGCATCCCATATTAAACAATCCTACAACATGAGGACTACTAGTCTCTGAAACATCTACACCACACAGAACTCTCTTCTAAATACAAAATAGTAGATATAAGTCCTTGATTTGGTCTACAATGTCGCTTGCCATTCTTCATTACATTGATATTTCAGGGAAAATGGTGTGACAGACAATATGGTGGCTGGCTTTACAGCTTCCACAGGGGTTGTGACTGAGCGTTTTTAGACAGTCTAGTTCCAAACCCAAAACCTTGGTACAACTAGGTAGATGTTCCACTAATGAGCTACAGCCGTGGTCTACTGGTAGTCTGCTTTCCCAAAAGCAGGCATAAAAGGGGTTCTCCAAGGTTTTGACAAAATTCTAGCTTTCATACAACCTGTGGAAGGAAGATCGTTTCACACTTACTTACCATTCTGATGTGCCTCAGATTCTGCAATCTAGTCTGTGCACATGTGACTGCCTGAAGGCTCTCCCACTAATGTCTCAACCGGATATACTCCTAGGTCTTCTTGTTCAGGTACATAATGTACATGCAACTGAACAGGAAGACATAGGAGCATATCCTGTCAAGACATCAACGGAAGAGCCTGCAGGTAGTCAGTAAGTCAAGTAAGCACTTTGGAATTGGTGGCACAATGGTAAGGTAAGTAATTGTGACACGCTCTTCCTTCCATGGGTTACATGAAAACCCCAGAGGATCCTTTGGACTATATTTTAAAATTTTAAGCTTTATTTATTAGTTCCAGCAAGCTGTTTTGGCACAGAACTGCCTGCTGGCGCTCTCTAGATCCGGCATTGCCAGATGTTACCGGAATGCCCGCCCACCTCATTGACTATAATGGGGTCTGGATGGGACTCGGCTGCTACCCAGCAAATATGATGGAATTCGGCCAGACAAAAACTGCTGCACAGTCTCTGCTGGAACTACTGACGGCAGTGTGAAAGAGGCCTAACCTAAAGACTATATTTTATCAGCCTACAAAAGGAAAAATACAGTAGCAAAGAATTCAGAGTATGCCGCATCATACATAATGTATAACTATAAAAGTAGTTCTATGATTTACAATAAACCTAATACAGGTAGGTATTTCCTGCATCACAGTCTCCAGACCCACAGAATTTTTTACTGTCTGCTCTGTACTGATGAGGGGCAAGGACCCTGAAACAGCGGTCTTCAGATGGGTGTCTCTGGCTGCATATCCATCTTAGGCCTCTTGCACATGAACGTTGTGCATCTATTCCGTGCATTGGGGGCCACAATTTGTGGTCCCCAATGCACGGGCAATGTCCGCACCGCAAAAATATAGAACTAGTTCTATTTTTTGGTGGTGCGGAGGCACAGACAGAAACACCACGGAAACACTACGTAGTGCTTCTGTGGGGTTCCGATCCGTGCTTCCGTTCCGCCTCTCCATGATTGCGGACCCATTCAAGTTCATGCGGAGTGCACACAGGCCGGTGCCCGTGTATTGCGGACCCACGGTATGCGGGCCGCAATATGGCCACAGGCACACAACGTTCGTGTGCAAGAGGCCTTATGGAAAGTGAACAGACGGCTTCCCTACAACTCTAGGCTACAGTCTCTACAGATATCCGCACCTACTTCCTGTGATTCAGATTTACTGGTATATGTTGCACAGTACGCGTCACGTATAAACGTTAGCACAATAACCAAGAACCTCATAAAACCCGCTCACTGAGGTGACCGTGAGGTAACAGATGTCAATGTTGGTTTAGAGCGCGCCATATACTGAACAACGCCTCACTGTTAACAATAAGTATGGGGCAAGGGGTACAAGCAAAGTCAATGATCTGTTTTCCGAAGGGGTGTGACAGCTTATATCCAGAACAGCAGAAGAAAAAAAAAACACCGCCTCTGATGTTCACAGTCAACATATTTTTTCCCCTTCGTTGCCAAGTCAATCACACGTCCTTGAGACTGTGTTAATATTAGACAACACCGCCTGACCTCCGCTTGACATTAAACCGGAGAACAACCTTGAACTGTAAATGAACTACAAACCTTATCCCCGGCAGCTTTCTCTCTCATCAACATTTTATTAATAGTATCGAATTGCGAGAGATAACTCAATTCTAACTTTACAGAGAGTCACGCGGTGGACACAAACACATTTAATGGGATGCATAAGCAAAAAAAAAAAAAAGAACGTAAAAGACATACCATCTTACAACATAAAATAACAAAAATATCACAAAGCCAAGTAGAAACGGTGATCAGAAACGATACCTAAATAAGAACCTGTTTACACAGATACAGCAGTGCTGGGTCGACCACCTAACGCTGCGTTCACACCTGAGCGTACGGGATGGAGCGCTCTGTATGTGCATTTACAATCGCGGCTCTGGAACAAGCAAACGCCCATTGTCGCGCGTCCCCGGAAGTCTATGTACAGGAACGCGCAACAAGACGCCCCAAAGAAGCTCCTGTACTTCTTGGGGCGTCGGGCGTTTTACAGCGCAATCGTACGTGCTGTAAAACGATCAGGTGAGAGCCATTCCCATAGGGAATCATTGGTTCTTGCCTGTTGAGCGTTTTACAGCACGTAGGAACGCGCTGTAAAACGCTCAGGTGTGAACCCAGCCTAAGACCTTGATACCATAATGGTATCTGCAGGTTTTAAAGGGGTTGTCTCACTTCAGCAAATGACATTTATCATGTAGAGAAAGTTAAGATAAGGCAGTTACTAATGTATTAGTTATTATATTAGTATCTATATTGCCTCCTTTGCTGGTTTGATCCATTTTTCCATCACATTATACACTGCTCGATTCCAGACATTAGGACCACCCTGCAATCCAGCAGCAGTGCGTGTGCTTGCACACTATAGGTAAAGGTGTCAGCCTGCAGCGCAGTGGATACGAGCAGCGTAAATGTGGTGGAAAAATGAATCCAGCAAAGGAGACAATATGGACAATTACAATACATTAGTGTCTTGTATTAATCTACATGATACATGCCATTTGCTGTGAATAAGAAGATAAACCTACCACGTTATGTGGACTCAAGATGGTGCTCTCAATGCAGGAAGAAGACAGCCTCAAAAGTTACCGTAAATACCAAATGTAGATCTGCTACATCAGTGTATGTAAATGCACACATATACCTGTATACAAATCACGGGTAGTCCATTCACCGGACTATGCACCAAAATTCTGGTATTCTGTTTTGACCTAGGAACAGAATACCAAATCACTGGATCTGGCATATACCGGACACTGCCGGCACCCAATGGATCCCATTTACTATAATGGGGTCTGTCAGGCCACCAGCAGGGGTACCAGCATTCTGCCAGACAGTCTCGCTGCATGCTGCAGCATTTCATCCTTTTTTGCCAGAATCTGCAGTGCATAGGCACCCAGCCTAACTTTCTGGAGCCCACTGGGTGTCAGGAGGTCACCCTGTTGTACATGTACAGTGTATAGCATATCTTGTGGTTATGCCATAAATGTCCAAGGTGGGAATACCCTTTTAAACTAGCTTATATGCCAAATGTGCTCCACAGACAAAAAGATATACATACTGATACAAGCGCTACATACTAACCAACATTTAAAAAGTAAAAAGGGGGACATTTTAACCCCACCTGCTCTCCTGGCACCTTGAAAAGTATCAGAGTGGGTTCAGTATATATGTGTAGACTATCTTCCCTAAATTAACTGTAGGCCAGCTGGCACCAAAGGAGGTAGCATTTAGCTAAGGTTCCTGTCCAAAAAAAGGTCACCTTGCCGAGGCGGATGGGCACAAAAGATTTTGATTAAAATATATTTGCTAAGAACCTCACGTTTATTCATATGGCGAGTATGGCATTAGTTCATATATTGTGTGTTTGCAGAGGGCTGTTACATGGTGTTTGATATTCTATATCATGCTGGCTCAGTGGTTACCACTGGTGCCTTGCAGCGCTGAGATCTTAGGTTCGAATCCAATCAGGGGCAATATTTTCATGTAGTCCCTGTGTATGTTCTCCCTGTGTTTGCGTGGATTTCCTCCGGGTACTTCAGTTTCCTCCCACACTCCAAAGACATAATGATAGGGAATTTAGATTGTGAGCTCCATGGGGGACAGCAAGTGATGATAATGTCTATAAAGAGCATCGGAATATGTCAGCGCTATATGTGAGCAAAATAAAAATTCATCGCTCCAATAAAATAAAGAATAAAAACAGCATTTTGCTTATATTTTAAAATTCTGCTCCGACCAATACAACACGGAAACATCTACTCTCATGAAAATGATAAAGGACACTTCACGTGTCAACATGGTAGATTTTTTTTTGCCCTTTACTCCAAGACAGTCATTTAGCATGAAAAATAGCAGAAGAGTAAGAGGACTGTGGGAAATCTCCTTAATTGTCACACAGGGAAGACACTCCTGCACTCCTCTAATTAACGCCATGTCTTCACGTTGTGACCTTTTGTTCTCTTCTATTATCCCTACCAAGCAGAAGTTCAAATGCTTAAGAAAAATAAACTTAATTGGGGAATGTGCAGCGTGCAGTGACTGACGGAGGATAGGAAAGCTTTGTTTGCCATGTCATGTAGGTTACAGTTCAGGCATAAAGCGGATTATAAAGAAGCACGTTGCACGTCTCCTTCATACACCTACTATGCTCGATGACGGCTCCGCTCCTTTGTGTGCTCTTTACTAAAATGCCTTCTTCCCTAGAATCCTAAATTACAGGAGCATAGAACATTTACGGGAAAATCAATGAACCCTGAGGTCAATTTCAAAAGGCAAAAGGTAAATCTGATGTTGAATCTGTGCAAGATCTAAACATAAAAAAATCTACCCAAATGAACGGGTGAAGAAAATGCAAAACTGAACTGCTTACGGTGACTAGGAAAAATCAATATCATAGAAGTAAAAGTCTGTTATTCCCCAGTCCGGCTACTGGTAACGTGGTGTGTACTTCACAAGGCCTCTAAAGTGCCTGGTGGTGGACCACAATAATGGATGCCATAAAACACCCTCATGTGTACAGAACAGCCTATGCTATAGAAAAGGTCACCCCACATATAGAAGAGGACTTTATGGATGTGGTGTTCAGAACTTGCTCTAAAGAGGGACATAGACACCAGATATTTGTCATTTGATAATGGCAATGCCAGTGGAATCCACAGCAAAGTCTACAATGCCGACCACATGGTTTCTCCAGATGTCTACTCTTGGGGAAACTGGAGAAAAGAAGAAGACGACGTTGGATGACGTGGCAAATACTTTTCTCCAGTAAAATATACATGCACTCTGGTGCAATCTGAATGTTCATGGAGGAGGATAGTTGCTAGCTGGATATCTACTCTACGTTTATGGCTTCCATTAGACACAAGTAACCCAGGAGTCGGAATATATTAGAAGGTTGTACCTGGTCCCGATTCAGACATTGGTTTCCACTGACGTCCTTCACCCTAAGGCCTCATGCACACGGCCGTTGTTTGGGTCGCATCCGAGCCGCCGTTTCTGGAGGACATCTAATTTGCACACTTTTTTCCCAGGGAGCATTGCCTGTTAGACATCTGAATCTTCACAGGGAGAACAAATGCCTTCCAAGAGCTCTACCAAAGCCATCTTACTCAACTGACTAGAATCCTACTTTGTACTGACGAGGAGCAAAAAAATAAAAAAAATCACACAAAATGCAGTAACTTGCATGAGCAAGGTCATAACATTGAAAGAAAAGATATGGCGGGAAACCGACTCTCAAAAAAACTCCAACTCACACGAGCTTTCATGTCTCGAGACCTCCACAGAGCGCCTGTCATCATAATCCTGGTTCACTAAGAAGCTTATTTGTCTAGATGCATAGCTGAAGAGACGATTCCCCAAATCCTTTACCAAGCAACGAAAGGACATATTCCCAGCAACCCGTATAATGACGGGAGCTACATTACCAAGTTAGACGGTATGGATTATGTGTCTCTAGGTCAACTTGTAAGAGATTATAAGGGTATCTAAATTCTCCCATTTTAAGATGAAGGGCATGATTCACTAATCTGCATGATGTCATCCTGAGCTCATTAGAGGCCAACGGCCAATCCACAGTCATTTATCTAGAGTTCTTAAGGACAGAGCAGTGGGAGATATAAGACCTTCGATAGTCATACATAGTAAGACATTGAATCACAACATAAATTTAGATTTAAAAAAAAAAGGGAACCTGTCATCACTGAGGGCAGCATAAAATACTGACAAAAATGCTGATGTCAGCGGTGTGTCACTCATCAGCTAAAAGTAAGAGGTTGCTGAGAACCAGCATCATAATCATTGCAGCCCAGACCTTGAAAAGAGTCACATCTACCCGAGAAGAGTCCTGGTTATTCATATTCTCCTGCTCTCCCCGTCCTACCCGATGATGATTGGCAGTTCTCTCCTAGAGAGAAAGGGAGAAAACTCGGTAGAAGACTGTCAGTCATCAGCAGGTGGGCAGGAGAGCAGGAATAACCAGGACTCTTCTCAGGTGGCCGGGACTCTTTTCCAGGCCCAGTCTGCAATGATTGTGATGTTGGTTCTCAACAACCACTTACTTTTAACTTATAAATGACAGACCCCTGGAATCATCTCACCTGTCTCTAACTTAAAGGGCTTCTGTCAGCCCACTAAACCCTTTTTTTTTTTTTTCCGTTAATATTAATCCCTACACTGCAAGCTCCCTGTACATATGCTAAATATTAATTTTCGTTCAGTAGATATTGTTAAAAATCAAGTTTTATCATATGTAAATTACCTTGCTACCAGCAAGTAGGGCGGCTACTTGCTGGTAGCAGCCGCATCCTCCTCTCATCATGACGCCCCCTCCGCCGTTTGATTGACAGGGCCAGCGAACGGGTTTGTTCTCTGCTGGCCCTGTTCGAATTCAAAATATCGCGCCTGCGCCGTACCTTTCTTTAATCGGTGCAGGCGCACTGAGAGGCGGCCTCTCTCCCGGCCGCTCCATCCTCAATGCGCCTGCGCCGGGTGTGGATGTGACGTCATCGGCGCAGGCGCACTGAGAGGCGGCCTCTCTCCCGGCCGCTCCATCCTCAATGCGCCTGCGCCGGGTGTAGATGTGACGTCATCGGCGCAGGCGCATTGAGGATGGAGCGGCCGGGAGAGAGGCCGCCTCTCAGTGCGCCTGCACCGATTAAAGAAAGGTACGGCGCAGGCGCGATATTTTGAATTCGAACAGGGCCAGCAGAGAACGAACCCGTTCGCTGGCCCTGTCAATCAAACGGCGGAGGGGGCGTCATTATGAGAGAAGGATGCGGCTGCTACCAGCAAGTAGCCGCCCTACTTGCTGGTAGCAAGGTAATTTACATATGATAAAACTTGATTTTTAACAATATCTACTGAACGAAAATTAATATTTAGCATATGTACAGGGAGCTTGCAGTGTAGGGATTAATATTAACGGGGAAAAAAAAAAAAGGGTTTAGTGGGCTGACAGAAGCCCTTTAATGTTGCCGTTAGTATGTGCAGCATAAAGTTGATGACAGGTTCCCTTTAAGTAAAGACAAACTCGGATGTAGCAGAGCTATAAATTCGAAGGTGAATCAGTGATGACGTCAGCTGGCACAAACATACTGTGAATAAACCGATTTGCAAGTTTAAATATGTGCATCACACAGTGCTCACTTTTATTAGGCCAAGAAGTTAAAAGGATGTCCGAGAACATTAAAAATCTTGGACAACCCTAAGATGTCTTATAATAATAATAATAAATTTAAAAAAATACACTTTATACCGTTTCTCCAGCTGGTCTACATCTGAGGACAGTGATTGGTTGAAGTGGTCACATGCTTTATCCAGGAACGTCACCATTGCTGTCTGAAATCGGGTGTACAGAACCAGCGCTGGAGAAACGGGGGAGCATGTCATTTTTTTTAATTTTTTTTAGGGGCTGCGTGAAATTTTTTATTATCCCGGTCAAACCCTTTATGGTACGCTGGGATGTTTCACAATAAGATCAAGTCTTTTAATCTTTAATGCTGCAAATTAGGCTAAAGGCTCTGCTTTATCTGACATATGTCTGATAGACAAACATTTGGCCAGGGAATCAAGATCACTTTTTCAGACTTTACATACAAGCGTTTCTCTACACAATGATAGGGATGGGAGGGGTTCGTTCACTGAGACGGTCTGCCAGGAAGAGCTGAAAGAGGGAGGAGATGAAAGAAAAAGCCTCCAACTCCTGCACTTCTGAACATCTCACTGTTAGCAATCTTGAAAATCCAGAATATTTTCACACATACTCCTCCATTTCAGTCTTAAAGGGGACCTTTCATCTGTTTAACCCTAGTCTAATTAGGGTCTTACCTTATAGGGCAGCCCCCACTGATGTCATTCCACTTTTATTTTTTTTTCAAAGTTCGTCCGCTGTTGTGCCCTGTTGATTTCGGCACCTTATATTCTAATTAGCCAACTTGGTTATACTAGGCGGAGACTGGAGTGGTTCTCTTCTCCCTGGCTGTGAGCGCATCCAATCAGAGCGCACCGCTCATAGACAGGGAGACTGAGCTCCGCCTAGTCTTTAAAAAAAAAAAAAAAGTGACATCAGTGGGGGCCGCCCTATAAGGTAAGACCCCAAGTAGACTAAGGCTAAACAGATAAAAGGTCCTCTTTAATACCTACCTGTTCATTAGCTCTAGGTAGTAGTCCCAACAGGACACACTGCACGGGCAGTTTTACATCTTCAAGAATAAGCACAGTAAAAACAGTCCTCTTCTAGGGTGGTGGTCTTCTCAAAGAAAATTAACAGTATGCACAATATAATGGAGCTGAAAATCTATCATAGAAAATATGGTCTGGATAAGGGGGTGGTCTTTTGGAGAAACAACTAAGTCCTAAAAGACCAACTCAAGCAGAGTACTGTGTGAGGCTACTTTCACACTGGCGTTTTTTGCGGATCCGTCATGTATCTGCAAAAACGCTTCCGTTACAATAATACAACCGCATGCATCCGTCATGAACGGATCGGGTTGTATTAGGTCTTCTATAGCCAAGATGGATCCATCTTGAACAGCATTGAAAGTCAATAGGGGACGGATCCGTTTTCTATTGTGTCTTGCTCCGCACCACATCACGGACAGAAAAACGCTGCTTGGGGACAAAACTGAAGCGTTTTCTTCCGCTATAGGGATCCTATGACGGATCTCAATAGCGGAATTGAAAACGCTAAAGTGAAAGTAGCCTAAACTGTTTATGAACACTATGAGGAGGACAGCTGTCATGAAAGTGAGCACCTGGACAGTTTTATGGGAATTCAGTTTTTAGGTGTACACTCTCCTTAGGGAGAGAGCACCTTAATCAGTGTGAGGAGACTTATAGGCCATACATGCTCCTCGAATTCTGGGAGGGAAGAAATGCAAATGAGCTCCTAACAAGTTCACATTGACTATAGGATAGCTGCCTTACATCTGGCGGCATTAGAGGCAGAGCTTGTTAAGAGCTCATTTGCATTTCTAGACACATTTCAACATTCTATCATAAATCCCAACCATCCCGTATCCGGTGGGATAGTCCCGGATTTTGGCAGCTTTCCCACAGTCACAGGAGGGCTGAGGTATGTCCTGACTTCAACTGTATCTGCACAGAACAGTGCAAGGACAGGGATCCCCGGCCAGGAAATCTGCTTGTGCGCTCTCCTGCTCAGCCCAGAATGCGCAATGATGTCGCCACATAGCACTTTCTGCAGGGCAGAGCATAATGTGGTCCATTCATTGGTGCAATGGGGGTAGGGGAGTATAACTTTTTTAGAATAATAAAAACACTAAGGAAGCAACATTATTGTAATGGGGGCATTAAGACTACCTGTACACGTTGCCGATTCCGCCTATTTTTCCAGTGTGGGTTTTCATGCAGAAAAACTGCCATACAGTACGATCAAAGTGTCTCAGATTTCACAAATCTCATGTACACTTTGTGTTTTATTACAATGCGAAATCTGCATATTTCGAAATAAGGAGCATGTCAATTGTTTGTGCAGATTTCACCATTTTCAATGCAAGGGAGAGATCTGCTGCAAAACCGGATCAAATCCGCACCAAAAAACCCAAGTAACAGATAAGGTTTTTAGTGGGGATTTCGTACAGAAACGCACAGAACTTTAGGTGGAATTTCTGAAAGACAGAAGGTAGCATTACTGCACTGTAGGAGGGCTATAACTACATTGTGGGGGCATTAAGGGGGAAGAATTACTGTGTGGGGGCAAAAAGAGGACTGGGTGGGATTGGGCATGTATAGACAAACACTGGGTGGAATAAAAGGCATGGTTTAGAGTAAAAAAATATAGAAAATAAAAAATCATTGGGCTTTTGAAAGGTTGGGAGGTATATAAAACAGTACGGCATCTTTTTGGTGGCACTACTGGTTGGTCATCTATCAGTAGACTCATTTTCCATGAAAGGTCATGGGCACATTCACCGGACATAAATAGGCAACTATTATTTTTTTTATTTCCTGAAATCAACCCTCAGTCGACAATAAGTGCTACCCCACAGACTGGGGACTTCTTTCCAGTAGCTGATGATCCTCAGGTCGTGTCTTTCATATCATACCATACAGTTCTCATGCAAGTCAAGTTCAGCTCACAAGTTCAAAGTCAATTTCTTGTGCTTTTTTTTTTACTCCGGTGCATAAATCAAGCAGTTCAAGCATAGACATTCAGAAAAGAGGAAATGTCTTTAGTGTAAAAACTGTAGGGGGGTAAAAGTTCAAGTTCAATATAACAAAGTTTACTATGCGTCAAACACATAAAAGACGAGAGGGACGAGAGTAAAGGGTGTGAGCAACAGGAAATAAAAAACAACTTCTCCGGAGCAGATGGTTTGTAAGTAAGTGGGTGCACCGTGTGATATGGCACACTGCCGTTGCCAACTAGACTTCGGATAAAAAAAATATTAAAAACGAACTGTGGTCCATTAGCTCTTTTTGTCAGTCCCCTCTCCCTGCTGTCACTCACGCCTGTACTTCCTTTTCTCAAAGCTTATAGAGTCCTGCTGATATTGAAGATGTCTGCACATCATCCATATTTACACAATCCACAAAAATTTACGTTCTGTCTCGTATTTTAAAACTAGATGCTTTGTGAGAGCCAGAATCTATTTTTTGGAGCATATGGACCAATAAGATGACACATTTGGAAGGCATCCTGATATCTTCCATTTTCCTTTAAGAAGCAAGCGACCTTATTTGCGATCTCACCAGCCGTCAGTACTTTGATACTAGTCCATTTATAACCCCAAACTACAGACTCCACACATGCAGTACAAAAAGCATCTTTATTGAGTCTCGTAAAAAAAGACATACAATACACATACAAGCGTCAATGCAGAAGGTACTGTGATAGTACAAGCCCCCCAGTACCTAGGTCCAATGTATGTCGCACTGATAGACATATAATTGTAATGAGGTAAGAAATAAACTCCCACCGTATCCTGTATCTTATGCACAAGTATAGAAGCTTGCAACACACACGCCACCTTTAAATCACCCCATTGCACCTGCGAGCGTGCGGGAGACTCAAACCCATTGGTAATAACAATACACCAACTATGGATGCGGAGTGCCTCCTGAAGGGAGGGCTAATACTATGGCATAACAAAAGATACAATACTTAAACGGCAAAGATAAGAAAAGACATACAGACCAGGACCTGGGGAGCACAGGACAAACCCCGGCGTAAGTTTCGCTGCGCCACGACCCCAGAGGAAGCGCAGAGAACTCACCCAAGCGCCGCAGCCTCTTCAAAAAGGGTGATCAGTGGCGGTGTCAGGAGTCAGACCTCACCAATCAGATATTAATGACCTAAACTGAGGATAGGTCATTAACATTAAACTCCTAGAAAAACCCTTTAAGGCCCTTTTACACGGGCCGATTATCAGGAGCGAATATTCGTCCAAACGTTTATTTCCGATAATTGGCCTGTGTAAAGTAGCTGCTGATGATTGATATGGCACCCATCATTTCTAATCTGCAGATTGTCCTGTCTAAACAGGGATCTACTGCCAAGAAACAAGGATTCTCTTCGGGGATGAGCGATCACAGGAGAAATCTCAACTTCCCTCATAGAGTCGATGATCACTGCATGGAAATTATGCAGCTCTCACCTCCTCTACCTAGCAGGCAGTTATCGCCTGATCTGTTAGCCCCTGAAGAGGGGCCTTTAGATAATGTTCACATCTGCTGCAGACTTCATTAGAATTGGTGAGAAGGATAACGATGAATGCAATGCAGTTCACTGAAAAAACACAGCAGAAACTGACTAACCCCTTAAAGGGCATCTATCAGCAGTTTTGCATCTTTTAGGCTGGGTTCAGACCTGAGCGTTTTACAGCGCGTTCCTACGCGCTGTAAAACGCTCAACAGGGAGAAACCAATGCTTCCCTATCGGCATGGTTCTCACCTGGGCGTTTTACAGGGCGTCTTGTCGCGCGTTCCCGTACATAGACTTCCGGGAACGCGTGACAATGGGCGTTCGCATACTGCCGGAGCCGCGTATGTGAGACGCTGGAGAATCGCGCATACACAGCGCTCAGGTCAGGACGCTCAGGTCTGAACCCAGCCTGAAACTGCCTGACCTGTTACATGTGCGCTTGGCAGCTGAAGGCATCTGTGTTGGTGCTATGATCGAATGTGTCCTCATTGCTGAGAAAAATGAAGATTTACTATATGCAAATAGGCCTCTAGGAGCAACGAGGGCGTTACCATTACACCTAGAGGCTCTGCTCTCTCTGCAACTGCTGCGCCCTCTGCACTTCGACAGGAGGAGACCGTGAAAATGTCATCACACCGTGTCCTGTCAAAGTGTAGAGGGCGCGGCAGTTGCAGAGAGAGCTGAGCCTCTAGGGCGGTGTAATAGTAACGCCCCCGTTGCTCCTAGAGCCTCATTTGCATATATTAAAACATCAATTTTTTTCATCAATGCAGGCACATATGAACATGGGACCAACACAGATGTCTTCAGCTGCCAAGTGCACATGTAACAGGTCAGCCAGTGTCATAGGTGCAAATCTGCTGACAGATGTTCTTTAAGACAAAATGGCCTGCTGACCAAGGGTGGTTTCCCTCAGGAGAAGGCAGCGTGTTTCGGTTTCCGTTATCCTGTGCAAATGGAGCCTAAAGTAGTGTAGAAACTGATATTAGAGAACTTAGAAATGTGGCTGTCCAGCTATTGTGCAACTACAACTCCCATCATGCCAGCCACAGACATTCCCGGGAAGCTGGGAGTTGAAGACCACAGCTATAGACCAGCACTACTGGAATATGGATCAGTATGGCAAGGTCCTCCTGTTCTCCAGTTGACTCCATGTGGTACATCTCCTACATCATGTGTGTGTAGGATAAAGGTAATGGTAAAATGTAATACAAGCTACCCATAAAGCGTAGTCACTGAGGATCGCATGTAAACTGCGTGAACCCAGCAGATGCAGAGCGAACGCTACTTATTACCTGTCTTATCAGAAATGCAGATATAGGATAAAGCGGTGATGGCTCAGACACCTTGGGGGAGAATTATCAAAACAGGTGTAAACTGGCTTAGTTGTCCATAGCAACCAATCAGATTTCACCTTTTATTTTCCAAAGGAGTTCTGAATAATGAAAGGTGGAATCTAATTGGTTTGCTATGGGCAACTCAGCCAGTTCTATTTTACACCTGTTTTGATCTGCATGAATAAGTACAACTCTCAGCATGCACGCTGCAAGTCTCTGTCGCAAAGGCAAAACTCCTTAATGAAGATTTTTTTGGGGGGTATTCTCCGCTACAAAAAATGGTTTTTAGAGGAGAATATACAGCACCTCTTGGAGGCACTATAGAGACAGCCAAGGGATCTGTAATACACTCAAACATAGACGCTATGTGTCATGGTCTATGTATGAGGACTGCAGGGACAACACCCTTTTTATGAGGAGGGTTCCTGGTACCTCGAAACAGAAACAAGCGGTTGCATTATTTGTGCGGATCCGTCTGTGCAGATACAAGACGGATCAGCACAAAACGCGAGTCTGAAAGTAGCCTTAGAATGCATTAGGATAAAACTGATCATTTTTTTTCCCCGTATTGAGCCCCTGTGACGGAATTCAATACCGGAAAAGAAAAACGCTAGTGTGAAAGTACCCTAAGCAGCTGAGGAGAAAACATTAGGAGAGGTTTACGTCTCTGTTGCCCATAGCAACCAATCACAATGCAGCTTTCATTTCAGATTCTGCTCTCAAAAAAATTTAAGTTTTGCGGGGATTCAGTTGCTATGGGCAACAAAGGAGGCTCCGATGGGCAAAATACTCTTCGGAAAAAATCTGCTAAATAATTTGCAGGTTGAACCTCTGTCAGAAAGCTAAGGCTACTTTCACACTTGCGTTCGGAGCGGATCCGTCTGGTATCTGCACAGACGGATCCGCACCTATAATGCAAACGCTTAGATCCGTTCAGAACGCATCCGTTTGCATTACCATGAACAAAAAAAATTATTTTTTTTTTTTTTGTTCATGATAGTGCAAACGGATTTGTTTTGACTTTACATTGAAAGTCAATGGGGGACGGATCCGTTTGAAAATTGAGCCATACTGTGTCAACTTCAAACGGATCCGTCCCCATTGACTTACATTGTAAGTCTGGACGGATCAGTTTGCCTCCGCACGGCCAGGCGGACACCCGAACGCTGCAAGCAGCGTTCAGGTGTCCGCCTGCTGAGCGGAGCGGAGGCTGAACGCTGCCAGACTGATGCATTCTGAGCGGATCCGCATCCACTCAGAATGCATTAGGGCAGTACGGATCCGTTCGGGGCCGCTTGTGAGAACCTTCAAACGAAACTCACAAGCGGAGCCCCGAACGCAAATGTGAAAGTAGCCTTAGACTGAGCTTCGGGTTAAATAAATTAAAAAGGTCTTTCTGTCGTCAGTAGGGGAAGCTCCCTGCAAGCCAATTCGGGCCTTGTTCACATGGGTTAGATTTGATGTGTTTTTTAACATTGATTTCCTGCTAAAATCTACGTGAAATCCAACAATAATCCACATGTCGTGTATTTATTTGAATGGGCTTTCTGCAGCATCGTTCACATGCAGCCTTAAATGTTACACGTAGACATTTGTCTACGGGGCACAAAACATCTTATTTCAGACAGAAACGACAACAGGACTAATCATCTGCTGCACACACTGCAGCATGTCCGCGCTTAATCCATGGCAAAAATCCAAGGGTCAGTCTCGGATTTCTTCCAAAGAAATACACATCAGTTTTTAAACCAACATGTGAATGAAGCCTTTAGGGGACGTTCACACGACAGATTGTACAGCGCGGACAACCGCAGCTACGCCGATAGGGGGCATGTCTCTTCTCGGCGCGGCTGCCGCTTTAAAACAGCCGCTCCGAGATCCTTAGGGAGGCGGAAAGGAGGCAGCCACTGGTGGGTTTTTCGTCACAGCACCAAAAATCTATCGAGTGACAGTCGTTTTTGCAGATTTTCCACAGATTTTTGTACAGTTTTCGCACCGAATCCAGATTAAAATCCATGTTTTTTTTAACTTGCGGATTTGGTCACAGATTTTGATGCGAACATGCCCCAAATCTGACCCTTTTGCTTTGCACTGAAAATCAAGTAATTGACTCGCTTCAGATTTCAAAAGCCACACTGCAGGTCAATTTCCAACCTGAAAATTTCCACACAGTGTACACGAGATTTCGAAAAATCTTATCTACTGGTACTTTA
Organism: Bufo gargarizans; assembly: GCF_014858855.1. Classification (NCBI taxonomy): domain Eukaryota; kingdom Metazoa; phylum Chordata; class Amphibia; order Anura; family Bufonidae; genus Bufo; species Bufo gargarizans. The sequence continues at coordinate 618,474,835 of NC_058082.1, read as the reverse complement.
CTACTTTTTGGATTTTGCTCACTGAAAATCTGTGCATAATACACACCATACACAGAGAGCTCCCCCTAGTGATGGCAGCAGGCAGTCAGAATTTGGAGAAGATTTGGAGCTTTGCATAAAATCTGTGGTAGAGGGGAACTTTGCAATTTTTGCCAGAGGCTCCTATGCATTTGGAACCCCCCCCCCTTCCCCCGCTTAAAAATCCTGTGTTCGCCTGTGACAAGATCTCACATATGAGAGCGTTCAAGTTTAATAAAACACAACAGCAAGTTTTATTAGTTGCATTTAAATTCGAAGAATTCACACCGGAGTTATCTGCTCATGCCTTGTGTTCAGAGTCCTTACATTTCACTCTCCTGGAGGTAAAAGCGAGTCTGGAATGAGGGATATTTCTGCGTATACGGCGCGCACGTAAGTCAGGGTCTGCATTCAGCACTGCAGCTCAATTCTAGCCAAGGGCAAAGTGCTTAGCGCTGCAAATATCTACTGATAATTTTATGACTCACAAACCATAAAGATAATAAGCCGAGCAGGTACAGGTTAACCGAATTACAGCCTTTCTACAGCTAAATAATACAAATGAAAATCTTTGCTAACTAGAAGACCGGTCAATAATGGCCAATTTGCAGGACATGCTAAGCATAATGGGGGGGTAGGCAGCGCCGCAACAGTCTAATCTATTCAGACTCTGGATCTGCCACCTTGGCCTTTATAGGAGATATCTACTATAAGATACTGAACCCTAAATGTGGCGGTGCCTCCCACTGCCCACTCCCATTGTCTGTATTCCTGACGTCACACCCACAGCCCACACTTCTGCTGAAGCGAGCTTACAGCATCATAGGGATCTATGGGGTCCAGATGTAACTTGTAGAACACAGGCCACTATAAACCCATCTGAATTAGGCCTTAAAGGGGAATTCCAATTTTATGATATTACTGACCTATCCTCAGGACGGGTCTTCAATATCAGATCGTCCAGTAAGATTTGGAAACGTTGATCCTTTCTTTCATGGGAAGAAGCTGCTTCCAGAGGATTATGGTGGCAGCTTTCTCCCCTCTCCCCTTTCAGACGGGCATGTGTATGGAGGGCTCGGGAGAGACAGTTATCTAATGAGCGTGGCCAGCCTTACAGTCACAGAGGTCACTTTTTATGATGGCAACGCTTAGCTGAACAAACATTTGACAGAGGACAAATTATGTCAAAGCACATGCAATCCTTTACATAATTTAGCGAAGAAGCCTCCCACAGAACTTGGTTTATTGCTCCATTTGCACGCGTGGGAGCTGCACACTTCACCTTGGTGCAATCTTATTTTCTATATTGCAAAACGAAAAGACAATACATTGAGCCATAAAAGGTTCAGTAGAATCTGACATCCATCTGACAAAGGGTATGGTGTACACATGTAGCAGAGCTGAATTTTGCCAATACATTGTTGATTTTGTGTGCAGTGATAACTCACTCAGCTCTGCTACATCTGAGACTCTAACATCTAGTATGACCAGTGTTCTCAAGCTGATTCAACATGAGTCTACAAAATGAAATATATGAAAACTCTGCACATTCAGCCACAACAAAGCGTGTAGGTCAGGAGGTGATGAAATAGCCTTCTCCTATTACAGCAACCTGCGAGCAAAGTCAATAGCCACAATGGAAGCAACCACAGATGGTGGCTCCCATGAAAAATGGAAACCACTGCACGCCACGTCACCCTGCAACATTGACTTCAGACACATGACCAAATTGTGCATAAGTCCCGATGTGGTGCCTATAAAGTCATGCCAGTCAGTGTCAGGTCATATCAGTAGGGTTCCTGAAAAGCACAGGAAGCTTTGGACAACTGGGAGATATAAAAAGGTATATATAATATTTGTAGGGCTTCACACACATATATGGCTTTGTGTGCAAAATATAAATTAAACACACAAATAGGCTATTAGAAAAGGAGGCCTCAAATGGGGTCCATCTAGGTGGTCTAGGAGAACTAATAGTGGCTATGATCAGGGATGAGCCAGATGAAACAACTCTTTGACCCAGATTTAAGAATACATCTGTACCAAAAATCTGGCTTAGAAGTTTCTCAAATCGATACAATTTGACTCATCTAGCAGTCCTACACTTTTTTCCAATATGCTCAGGGAGTTGTGGAGCTTTGAGGCCAAACCACCCGCTTGCACCATTTTGTGTCAAAATTCTGGCGTAAAAATCTGTCTCAAAGTAAGCCAACCAATAGTTGGTATAGAGTCGGAGAAAAGTGTCTATTCCTGCACAACATGTATCATGAACCCATGTGATAAATCTAGTGCAGGTCTAGATACCCGGTCTATGGTTACACCATCTTTAGGATTAGCAAATCCAGGTCTTTGTGTCCAGGTTAGGAATTCTCTAATGATACGTTCCCCATTCATACAACTGGACATTTCAGGAGCCCAGGTCGCTCTTTTTATGAAGGCCCCGTGGATCTCAGTCAAGAAGCAAAAATAGGAAATAATAATACGGTAACCAGAAGACCCTTCTCACCATGGATCAATATCTGCCACCATCTCATATGAACCGTCAAATGCAAGCACACAAGATCCTGCACATGATTCATAAAGCAAAGGCCAGACCGTCAGCCCACAGCCTGGCTACTGGTTATATCCCGGTATATAAAGTATACTGCTATCTCTTTCTAATCAAGAATACATAGGAATCTCTTAGATAAGATAGCAGAACATTTCATGACCTGAGGAACACGTCAGAGAACACTTGATCTTATGAAGCAGCACGAAGACAACGTTGTGCCACCACAATCATGAAGGTGTATGTGGCCTTATACGGGGACAGTGGTTTAAACCAGGGCACACAAAATAGCATTAAGGAGTTAACGCTCTATAAACACTAGTCCATCAGCTGTAATCTCCTTGCACAAAGTCCAGCAGGAGGACATGGATCACTGACAATACTACACATATCTAATTCAATTATTTGCATGGGGACATGCAGGGCTGTGTATCGAGATGTCATTTATACTGTTCCCTTGTTGTTTTTAGGGGTTTAAGTCTTAATCCCCTCCTGACGTACACACAGTCTGATACCCGATACACTCCTTCAAATGCACGAACGAAGACCCCAAATGTAACTGCCCATCACTTTGGCGAGTGCTATTTAGAGGGCAACAAACACTGACTAAGGAGATGACGATTCAGTGATGGGATCATGTTCTCCAGAAGGCCAATGGTCTCCGAGATAACGTAAATCATCCCACATTCATAATCTTAGATTACAAAAACACCTATATATGTACAGGGAAAACAACTATAAAAAGCCCATCACATATCACAGCTAAAGACCTACCTGATTCATGGGAACCACAAGTCCAAGCAAAGTTTGTCAGCCAACACCTTAGAGAGTTTTCTGTGATCTGTGGTTCCTCAGAATATGAAACAGTTGTACTGGGCAATAGAGAATATAGGACCTCAATACAAAAGGAGCTTCAAATATAGGACCTCCTACAAAAGGAGCTTCAAAGGAGGTATATATGATATATATGTCACAGAGACATATCCTCAGTGAGGATCCCGGCAGAACCCCCACCAATATCTACAATGAGACCATAAGGTCCTTCCAATTACAAGGTCCCTTGGGGCCCATACCATGCAGTCCAATAGTATAGCTTGGAGAGGCAGAACACAGAGTAGATCCCGGTGCCCACGCCTCCATCAATGCCATCTTCTGGTATGTCTAAGGACAGCATATGGGTAAAATGCCCTTTCTTTTCACCCATTATGAGTTAAGCTAACCAGATACACCAGATAAAAGTCAGCTGACATTGCCGATTTTGGCCATTCTGGCCAACTTATCATCTGAAAATTCTACCAAGAAAATTCACATAAAAATGTGATCCATCAGGTTATAGAAAGGAAGGTTGGCAGGAAGTGTATGACGTAATTAGATGAATTCTACCGATCATTTGTCAATTGTGGCAAGGAACAGGAAGGCCATTTTTAAATGGAGTCCCAAGCCCTGTGATGGCTAACCTCTGATTTATCAGCTGTGGTAAAACTACAACTCCCAAGATGCACACTTGCTTGGCTGTTCTCAGAACTCCTTAGAAATGAATGGAGCATGATGGGAGTCTTAGTCTCACCACAGCTAGAGTCTAGTCATCACTGCCTTAGCTGGTTTAGTCTGTTAGGTTGCTGGTGGGAACACAACTGATCGTCACATTGTGGTGGACCAGAATCCTATGTGTATGCGATGCTAACACAGGGGTGTAGGCTGTAGTATATCTGGGCATACTGGGAATTGTAGTTTTGTAAAGGCTGGTCTAAGCTGGATTTTCCAAGGGGACAACAACTAAAAGGTCTCCACTGCAGAACATGGACTTCTACCTAGATTTTCCAGACTCCTGAACGCCATAACTATGGAGATATGCAGTTTGTCCGAGAAATCTCACTATATATAGGTAGGTTTGCCATTCAATAGTCTTGAGAAGCATTAATATCACCGCCTGTCCCCAAAACATAAACTATATTTGTATCTAAATTAAGTAGGTTTACACATAGTCCTAGGTAAAACACCATAGATCTCAATTAAAAAGTGCCGCCATATCATGTCCTACAAATATCCCACTTAGCAAATATGCAATATTTATTGGCTAGGAGAAGTGATGTGAACATGAACGGCCATGTGCTCACTACTATTTTTGGTAAGGACAGATCACAAATTGTTCCAAGGTAAAAATAAGGACCAATTGTTCTGTCTCCAACATTTGTGCTACATGAAATGTGACATCTTAAATTGCAATATAAGGTCAAAACAATGCAGGGGAAGCCAGCTGTGGTTAACGTAAACCGCACTTGTGTGATGATTACGACCATAACTTGGGAGAGCTGCCAGTTAGTGGGCCGTCAGCGTGAGTCACTGGAACAGTCATTTTCCCTCCTCTACATGACTTTGAGGTCGGTCTGTACTATGTAACCCCCATCACCCCACTGAGGAGATTAACTGTGACTACCACATGCAATAAATCACCAGCTGAACAGTCAAACATTGTGAAAGGGCGGTCTGGCCTGCAGAGCTTGCAATCTATCACATACAGCTGAGCCAGCACTTAGGCATTATACATTTCTGTATTATTCTTATTACTCGTCCTAATGTTTAAGCACCTTGGTGTATGGTGGTGATACATACATTCACTTTAAATGGTAATGATTGCGGTATTATCCATAATGACCATGACTCCACTGGGTAGTAAAGCCCTGTGGTTTATATGGGCGCTGTATGCAGCGTTACATATACCTACACTTGATTGTACAGCACCGCAATATGTTGGCGCCATATCTATATACCGCTAGGGCGCAACAGTATACATCGCTGCTTAATTAATATATATGACTACTGTCATGGCTCCCTCTTGAGATGCATAGACCTAGTAGATAAGGTTGGCCAGACTGGCTTATTTTGCCCATTCCGGCTGACCATCGGTTGAAAATTGTATGCAAATTGTCCATGATGGGCGATGGCAGATGAAGATGTGATCTGTCAGGCTGAAAAGTTTGGAAGTAGTTGGCTGAAACGACACATTTATGGCATGATTGCTCAAATGCGGCCGATCATCTCTGCGCAAGCGCATTGATAGGTTTGATCGGTCAGTTACTAGTAGGAACCATCTGCCGGAGGATTGATCGGCCACATTCTGTCAGTGCCGACTCTCACATGTACGACAGTAAGGCTGTCTGGTATAGGTTGGTGCCATATCACTATAGGGTTATTACTTCCCTCGATGGTACGGCACTACAGTGTCTACACAATATGATTGACATTACTCCTGATGGCGACGCTTTCTGGTATATGTAGGTGCCATATCAATACAGTTATGTCGCCAGAGGGTTAAGCTCTGCTGTATATGTTGGTGCAATATACAATATTACTATCACTGCTCCTTCTTGATAGTACAGCTCTCTGGTATATGTTGGAGCCATATATATATTCTGGTATTACTGTGCTGGTGCTATATACAATATTACTACTATTGCTCTCTCTTGATAGTACAGCTCTCTGGGCTATGTTGGTGCCATATATATATACTGGTATTACATTAATATACAATACTACTATCATTTCTTCCTCTTGATAGAGAAGCTCCTTAATATATGTTGGTGCCATGAATATACTGGTATTACTATGACGGTGATACATTAATGTATAATATTTCTATTACTGCTCCCTCTTGATAGGGAAACTCTCTGGTATATGTTGGTGCCATATCAATACACCGGTTTTATATAATATACAATATTACTATTATTGCCCGCGGGTATATGCCGGTGCCATATGAATATACTGGTATTACTTTGACGGTGATACATTAATATATAGTTACATAATCACTGTCATTGCTTTCTCTTGATATAAACCGCTCCGGTATATGTTGTGCCATAGCAATACTCTAGTATTACGTTACTACACCATATTACTATCACTGGCCGCTCTTGATATAAAGCTCTCCAGTATATGTTGGTGCCATCACAACATACTGGTATTACTATGACGGTGACACATTAATATACACAATCACTGTCATCGCTCCTTCTGGATATAAACCGCTCCGGTCTATGTTGGCGCCATGTCTACACGATGTCCCTTCCACGTTGTACAGCGCTGCCGCCTATGTCGGCGCCCCGGGGTACTGCTCAGTTACTGGAGATACAATGTATAACACACAAGTCTCACATCCTGCCAATAACAAAGTCTGCAGCCTAGTTTACTCCCCCACCCTGCCCAGCCAGTGTCCATTGTGACAGCTCAGGTAGGTGGCCCTGAGGCTACTGCTCTCCCCCCTGTTTCCTGTAAGTAACCAGCAGAAGCCCCTCCAGTGTGAGCCTAATCCTGGGGGGCCGGTGTCATGTCACTGTGCCAGATCCCAAGGTGGAGCATTACCTCATAGCCAGAGGTCTGATGACAAACCCAGAAATCTGCTGGTGACACGGGCTCCTGCCCCAGCCCCGGGGGACAATAGGGGGGATGCTCCGGGGACATAGGGGGTGCTCCGGGGGCATAATGCTGGCAGCCCCGGCCGCCCCTTCCTTCCTCCTGAGCCAGACACTGGGCTGCAGGAGAAGCACCACAGTCACGGCCATTCCCTGGTAACAATACAGCAGGAGGACTACTACTCACCCCAGAGCCAGGCCTCAGGTCTTCACATGTCCAGGGAACAGCACACCAAGCATCCACATTGTCCCCCAAATCCCAGAGTGCGACCTGCAGGGAGCAGCGGCTGCAGAGTCCTCCTCCTGTGTGAGGCTCAGGGCTCTGCTGCAATGTCTGAGTGTCCTCCTCCAGCTCACCCGGCACCGCACACAGGCCCTCCCACCGCCTGCCACTCAGCACACGGCGCTCAACCTTCCACCCACAGCACTGGAGGAGGAGGCGGCCCACTGCCAGCCTGACGAGGAGAGCCCACTGCCAGCCTGACGAGGAGAGCCCACTGCACTGAGGGATCAGTGCCCACACACAGCACTGGAGGAGGAGGAGGCCCACTGCCACCCAGCCGTGCTGCCAGCCTGACGAGGAGAGCCCACTGCACTGAGGGATCAGTGCCCACACACAGCACCACTGCCACCCAGCCGTGCTGCCAGCCTGAGGAAGAGAGCCCACTGCACTGCCACCCAGCCGTGCTGCCAGCCTGAGCAGGGGAGCCCACTGCACTGAGGGATCAGTGCCCACACACAGCACTGGAGGAGGCCCACTGCCACCCAACCGTGCTGCCAGCCTGAGCAGGAGAGCCCACTGCACTGAGGGATCAGTGCCCACACACAGCACAGGAGGAGGAGGCGGCCCACTGCCACCCAGCCGTGCTGCCAGCCTGAGGAAGAGAGCCCACTGCACTGAGGGATCAGTGCCCACACACAGCACTGGAGGAGGAGACCCACTGCCACCCAGCCCTGCTCCCAGCCTGAGGAAGAGAGCCCACTGCACTGAGGGATCAGTGCCCACCTACAGCACTGGAGGAGGAGGAGGCCCACTGCCACCCAGCCGTGCTGCCAGCCTGAGGAAGAGAGCCCACTGCACTGCCACTCAACCTGAGGGGTCAGTGCCCACACACAGCACTGGAAGAGGTCCACTGCCACCCAGCCGTGCTGCCAGCCTGAGGAGGAGCCCACTGCATTACCACCCAGCCTGAGGGGTCATTGCCCACACACAGCACCACTGCCACCCAGCCGTGCCGCCAGCCTGAGGGGTCAGTGCCTACACACAGGGGGCAGCGGAAGAACACACACACTTGGATGTGTCTATCTATCTACTCTCTGTCTTCTCTAAAATTAAACAATACAAGAAGTCAGCACCCTTCCTAAAACAGCTGTACAAATCCTGGAACCCCCAACAATATAATCTAATAAACTGCACTCTGAGCTCAAGGTGAAAAAGTGAGGATCCGTTATTCACCAATGAGAAATGATCCTGCGGCTCAGGCAGGTGACGCCATCGGCAGAGTTCTTTATAAATGTGTGCACTCAATAATAATCGGTGCATTATGTGTAATAAAGTGCAGAAAAATTACAAATAGAAATAAAAACTGATATTTAGGGCTCATATACACGACCATGTGTATTTTGCAGTCCGCAAAAAACGGATCCGCAAAAAATACAGATGACGTCAGTGTACATTCCATATTTTGCGGAACGGAACAGCTGGCCCCTAATAGAACAGTCGTATCCTTGTTCGTAATGCGGACAATAATAGGACAGAATGTGCATGGAGTAACTTACGTTTTTTTTTGCAGACCCATTGAAGTTAATCGCTCCGCATACGGTCCGCAGAAAATATGTTCGTGTGCATGAGGCCTTATAAGTAAAATAGGTAATGTGCCATCACACACACGGAATACCCCAGAGGCACCTGGGTGAGACTGCTACCCAGGGGCATTGCTAGGTCAAAACATTAGGGGCCTGGGCCCCTGATGTTTTGTCCCAGGCCCCGAATTTCCTGTTACGGGGGGGATCTGTGGATGGCACTGTTATAGGGGGATCTGTGGATGGCACTGTTATAGGGGGATCTGTGGATGGCACTGTTATAGGGGGATCTGTGGATGGCACTGTTATAGGGGGATCTGTGGATGGCACTGTTATGGGGGATCTGTGGATGGCACTGTTATGGGGGATCTGTGGATGGCACTGTTATGGGGGATCTGTGGATGGCACTGTTATGGGGGATCTGTGGATGACACTGTTATATATGTGCCATCCACAGACCCCCCACCCCATAACAGTGCCATCCACAGACCCCCAGCCCATAACAGTGCCATCCACAGATGTCCCCCATAAAACTGTCATCCACAGATTCCCCCCCCACCGCTCCAGTGCTGCAGTATACAAATATAAAATGTCTCATTCAATTAAAAGTGATTAAACATGCCCCCTCACTCCTAATATTACCGTACACCCTAACAGCTTCTGTACAAGGCAGGCAGGCAAGCAGGACGGCTGGCGCGTCACTCACTGACATCACGTGCCTGCGCCGCCTACTTCATTCATAAAGTAGGTGGTGCAGGCACGTGACATCAGGGAGTTACGCTGCCGGCCGCCCGGACTGCCTGCCTGCATTCTACAGAAGCTGTTAGGGTGCACAGTAATATTAGGAGTGGGGGGGCATGTTTAATCACTTTTAACTGAATGAGACATTTTATATTTGTATAGTGCAGCACTGGAGCGGCGGGGCTACAGTACAGTGACTGCACCGCCCCGCCGCAATTGCCGGCCCCCAGCTCCTCCTCCCAGTCCCTCCCCGCTCGCTCATACATCGCAGCCTGCGATGTAAAAATGTCAGCATTCGCCCCATAAGACGCAGGGGCATTTCCCCCCCCCCCATTTTTTGGGGGGAAAAAGTGCGTCTTATGGGGTGAAAAATACGGTAACTGTATTGCCCTCCTCAGGAGGGCAATACAATTGAATCTAATGCAGTGGAAGATCTTAAGGACCCGTGGTGACATCCCAGGTCATGTGACCAGTAAACCAGGAAGTAGTTGAGAAGGACCTGTGATGATGTCACCATCATGTGACCAGTGCAGGAGAGGACGGAAGTGAAGAGTAGAAGTCTTGGGGGAAGAAGCTGTGGTAATGTCTGCTACAGGAGGAGAGGTAAGTGAAGGGAGAGGCAGAGCAATGCTGGGAGTTGTGGTTATTTAACTGGGACTGCATGTTAGGGCTGAAGGGAGGGATGTTATTTATGGAACTGTGTGTTAGAGGTGGCTGTGGAGGGGGTCATGTTATTAATATGGGACAGAATGTAGGATGGGGGCAGTAGGAGGAAGTTATGTTATTTACATGAGGCTGGGGGAGGGTGGGATGTTGTTTACATGGGACTGTATGTTGATGGCAGCTATGGGAGGGAGGTATGTTTTTTACATGGGACTGTATGATGGAGGGGCTGGGGGAGGGAGTGACGTTATTTACATGGGACTGTATGTTGATGGGGGCGGTGGGAGGGAGTGTTATTTACTTGGGACTGTATGTTGAAGGCGACTGGGGAGGAGGTGATGTTATTTACATGGGACTCTGTGGCGGAGGGAGGGAAACAGTATTATTTACATGGGACTGCATGTTGGAGGGGCTGAAGGGAGGGTAGTGATGTTCTTTACATGGGGCTGTAGATAGAGAGGAATGTTATTTACATGGGACTGTAAATTGGAGGGGGCTGGGGAGATGGTGTGATGTTATTTACATGGGACTGTATAGTAGAGGCGGGAAAGAGGCACTGCAAATCCAGGAGACATTAGGCGTCTTATTACTACTGGGGGCTCTATAGGAGGGACTTATAGATCTGCCTTATTTCTACTAAGAGCACTGTTATTACTACTGAGGGGTCTGTAGAGAGCTTTATTACCACTGGGGGAACAATAGGGGGGCTTATTTCTACTGGGGTCTGTGAGGGCATTATTAATACTGGAGGGCTCTTCTATGAATGGGGACACTCTTGGGGAGCGTTATCACTGTTGGGGCAGTATTACTAATGTGGGCATTCTGGAAAGGAATTACTATTGGTGGGACTTGGAGGAGCACTACTACTATGGGGGGCACTTATATTTCTTCAGGATAGTATTTGGGGGGCACAGTGAGCAGCAGGATAACACTGTGGGGGCTCCAGGTTGGGGGATGATGATAGAAATGTGTGTCACACTCTGCAGAGACGAGGCGGCTGAGAGAAGTTGTACGGACTGAATGGAGAAGATGATGACAGAGAAGATCTACATCGGAGGAGACGTCACCTGGAGGCTCTAGGTGTGACAGGTATGTGCTGCTGTATAGCAAGTACAGCAAAATGCGGTGTGAGGGGGGAGGGGGGGACTTAGAGAACTGGGCCATATTCATTGGGGCTTGGGCCCCGGATCTTTGAGACCCTAGCAATGCCCCTGCTGCTACCCCTGCACCCTCTATGGCACACCTGTGGGGGCTGTCAGGATCTGGGGGATGATGCTGCAGGCTCCCACAGGCACAATGACCCGGCATAGTTGGGATATACATTAATAATGAATACATCTGAATGGCATAAACAGGTCTCAGTATATTTATCAGTTGTAGTAAAAATTCCTTTTTTTGATAATCCAGGATGTCTGATGATCTGCCACCTGTTTCCTGCACCAAAATACAATAAATTGTAGAATTTTACAAGACGAACATAGAAAGTATTATGGATTATTCTGTGCACAGCTTTGTCCACCTGTGCAGGGTCGTTTCTATGCATTTCTATGACTGTCTGATAGTCCAGAATATTCAGTAATTCAGGATCTATAGCGTCCAATTTATTTGATTCTGTATTAAAGGAAATTTACAGTATTATTATTATTATTAACGTCTATTATTAACCACCTCAGCCCCCCTAGCTTAAACCCCCTTAATGACCAGACCACTTTTTACAATTCTGCACTACACTAATTTCACGGTTTATTGCTCGGTCATACAACTTACCACCCAAATTAATTTTACCTCCTTTTCTTCTCACTAATAGAGCTTTCATTTGGTGGTATTTCATTGACTGAATTTTTTGCAAAGAAATGACATTTTTCACTTTCAGTTGTAAAATTTTTCAAATAAAACTACATTTCTATATAAATTTTTCTCTAAATCTACATGTCTTTGATAAAAAAAAGCAATAAGTGTATATTTATTGGTTTGTGCAAAAGTTATAGCGTTTACAAACTATGGTACAAAAATGTGAATTTCCGCTTTTTTAAGCAGCTCTGACTTTCTGAGCACCTGTCATGTTTCCTGAGGTTCTACAATGCCCAGACAGTAGAAACACCCCACAAATGACCCCATTTCGGAAAGTAGACACCCTAAGGTATTCGCTGATGGGCATAGTGAGTTCATAGAAGTTTTTATTTTTTGTCACAAGTTAGCGGAAAATTATGATTTTTCTTTTATTCTTTTTTTTTCTTTCAAAGTCTCATATTCCACTAACTTGTGACAAAAAATAAAAACTTCCATGAACTCACTATGCCCATCACGAAATACCTTGGGGTGTCTTCTTTCCAAAATGTTATCATTTGTGGGGTGTTTATACTGCCCTGGCATTTTAGGGGCCCTAATGCGTGAGAAGTAGTTTGAAATCCAAATGTGTAAAAAATGCCCTGTGAAATCCTAAAGGTGCTCTTTAGAATTTGGGCCCCTTTGCCCACCTAGGCTGCAAAAAAGTGTCACACATGTGATATCGCCGTACTCAAAAGAAGTAGGGCAATGTGTTTTGGGGTGTATTTTTACATATACCCATGCTGGGTGAGAGAAATATCTCTCTAAAAGTCAACTTTTTTCAATTTTTTTATACAAAGTTGTCATTTTAGAGAGATATTTCTCTCACCCAGCATGGGTATATGTAAAAAGACACCCAAAAACACATTGCCCAACTTCTCCTGAGTACGGCGATACCACATGTGTGACACTTTTCTGCAACCTAGGTGGGCAAAGGGGCCCAAATTCTAAAGAGCACCTTTAGGATTTCACAGGGCATTTTTTACACATTTGGATTTCAAACTACTTCTCACGCATTAGGGCCCCTAAAATGCCAGGGCAGTATAAATACCCCACAAGTGACCCCATTTTGGAAATAAGACACCCTAAGGTATTCCGTGAGGGGCATAGCGAGTTCCTAGAATATATTTTTTTGGGGGCACAAGTTAGCGGAAAATTATTATTATTTTTATTTTTTTTCTTACAAAGTCTCATATTCCACTAACTTGTGACAAAAAATAAAATTTTATATGAACTCGCCATGCCCCTCACGAAATACCTTGGGGTGTCTTCTTTCCAAAATGGGGTCACTTGTGGGGTATTTATACTGCCCTGGCATTTTAGGGGCCCTCATGCGTGAGAAGTAGTTTGAAATCCAAATGTGTAAAAAATGCCCTGTGAAATCCTAAAGGTGCTCTTTAGAATTTGGGCCCCTTTGCCCACCTAGGCTGCAAAAAAGTGTCACACATGTGGTATCGCCGTACTCAGAAGAAGTAGGGCAATTTGTTTTGGGGTGTGTTTTTACATATACCCATGCTGGGTAAGAGAAATATCTCTGTAAATGTCAACTTTTCCCATTTTTTTATACAAAGTTGTCATTTTAGAGAGAGATATTTCTCTCACCCAGCATGGGTATATGTAAAAAAAGACACCCGAAAACACATTGCCCAACTTCTTCTGAGTACGGCGATACCACATGTGTCACACTTTTTTGCAGCCTAGATGCGCAAAGGGGCCCAAATTCCTTTTAGGAGAGCATTTTTAGACATTTAGATTCCAGACTTCTTCTCACGCTTTAGGGCCCCTAAAATGCCAGGGCAGTATAAATACCCCACATGTGACCCCATTTTGGAAAGAAGACACCCCAAGGTATTCCATGAGGGGCATGGCTAGTTCATAGAAGATTTTTTTTTTTGGCACAAGTTAGCAGAAATTGTTTATTTTTTCTCACAAAGTCTCTCTTTCCGCTAACTTGGGACAAAAAGTTCAATCTTTCATGGACTCAATATGCCCCTCAGCAAATATCTTGGGGTGTCTACTTTCCAAAATGGGGTCATTTGTGGGGTGTTTGTACTGCCCTGGCATTTGAGGGTCTCCGCAATCATTACATGTATGGCCAGCATTAGGAGTTTCTGCTATTCTCCTTATATTGAGCATACAGGTAATGAGATAATTTTTTTTCCGTTCAGCCTCAGGGCTGAAAGAAAAAATGAACGGCACAGATTTCTTCATTCGCATCGATCAATGTGGATGAAAAAATCTCTGACAAAAAAAAAAAAGGAGGGGAAAGGCGTCTGCCAGGACATAGGAGCTCCGCCCAACATTTAAACCCACTCAGCTCGTATACCCTGGCAAACCCGATTTCTCCATTCACATCAATCGATGTGGATGAATAAATCATTGCCGGGATTTTTTTTTTATATACAAAGTGTTTGCCAAAGCATATGAACACCGCCGCCTCCTCAGCTCATAAACCTCGGCAAACGTATCTTTTTTCTGCAGAGGAGAAATCTCGTCTTGCAACGCCGCATACACCGACTTTTGTGTAATCTGACAGCAGCGCAATGCTTCTGTCAGAATGCACATCAGTGCTGCAGCTGGTTCATCGGTTGGTAAAAGAAGAAAAAAAAAAAAGGCCGCAACACAATAAATTTATTAACATTAACTTTATATAACATTTGAACAGAACATTAACTTTTATAAACTTTATTGAGCTTTTGGAACAGAACATTAACTTTTTTGCTTACCGGTGAATTTTTTTTTTGTTTTGCTATTTTACCTCTATTGGACAAACCTCTCCTTCCCCATGGGACAATGTGCAAAGCGCAAATCGCCCAAAGATGTGGCGAAGTGCGTTATGCACTTTGTCCCAGGTGAAAGGAGAGGTTTGCAGCAGCTGTGAGTGAAAGAGCCCTGTGTGCCTGTCCTGTGAGACGCAATCCCTATGCTAATAGTGTACCTGTGAGTGGTACTTCCAGAAACACTCCCCTAAGCATAGGGCAGGGTGGTCAGGGCAGTCAGGACAGAAATAGCGGGTGTCACGCCTTATTCCACTCCTGCTACACACACAAATTTTTTTTTCGGGGTGGCGGTTGGTTTGAGGTACTAGCAACGACATTGGGGAAATGTCGCTCGTGTAGACGGCTCACTACACTGGTGGTTGGGGCCACGGAACCTCCTGGATACAGGAGGTTCTCGATGATCTCTTCCTGAAATTTGAGGAAGGATCCAGTTCTCCCAGCCTTACTGTAGAGAACAAAACTATTGTACATAGCCAATTGAATTAAATATACAGACACCTTCTTATACCAGCGTCGTCTGGTTCTGCGGGAAAGTAAATAGGGAGCCAACATCTGGTCATTGAAGTCCACCCCTCCCATGAGCGAATTTTAGTTGTGGACACAGAGGGGCTTTTCAATGACTCCAGTTGCTCGTTCAATTTGTATTGTCGTGTCTGCGTGAATGGAGGAGAGCATGTAAACGTCACGCTTGTCTCTCCATTTCACCGCGAGCAGTTCTTCGTTACACAAGGCGGGTGGTAACGAGCCGTTGGGGGAAGCCTCGGTGACTAGGTTTGCGCGGTGCCACAGCAGCCAATCTGTTCTAAAAACAAATGCCTGAAGAGGGGCACACTTGTGTAAAAATTGTCCACATAAAGATGGTACCCCTTGCCAAATAAGGGTGACACCAAGTCCCAGACTGTCTTCCCACTGCTCCCCAGGTAGTCAGGGCAACCGACCGGCTCCAGGGTCTGATCTTTACCCTCATAGACTCGAAATTTGTGGGTATAGCCTGTGGCCCTTTCACAGAGCTTGTACAATTTGACCCCATACCGGGCACGCTTGCTTGGGATGTATTGTTTGAAGCCAAGGCACCCGGTAAAATGTATAAGGGACTCGTCTATGCAGATGTTTTGCTCAGGGGTATACAAATCTGCAAATTTGGTGTTAAAGTGGTCTATGAGGGGCCGAATTTTGTGGAGTCGGTCAAAAGCTGGGTGGCCTCTGGGACGAGAGGTGGTGTTATCCCTAAAGTGCAGGAAACGCAGGATGGCCTCAAATCGTGTCCTGGACATGGCAGCAGAGAACATGGGCATGTGATGAATTGGGTTCGTGGACCAATATGACCGCAATTCATGCTTTTTTGTCAGGCCCATGTTGAGGAGAAGGCCCAGAAAAGTTTTAAATTCGGAAACTTGGACGGGTTTCCACCGGAAAGACTGGGCATAAAAGCTTCCCGGGTTGGCGGCTATAAATTGAGTGGCATACCGATTTGTTTCTGCCACGACTAAGTCCAAGAGCTCCGCAGTCAAGAACAGCTCAAAAAACCCCAGTGCCGATCCGATCTGAGCTGTCTCAACCCGAACTCCAGACTGGGCGGTGAAAGGGGGAACTACTGGTGCGGCTGAAGTTGGGGGCTGCCAATCAGGGTTTGCCAGCAACTCAGGGACTCTACGGGCCTGTCTGTGCGGTGACTGCGACGGGGTAACTATTGCACGTGCCACTGTGCCAGCTTCAACTGCCCTTCTGGTGCTCGCCACTTCACCATGTTGCTACGGCAGTGCTGGTACTAGGTCCAGGAAGGGCTGCGCTGCTGGTGTGTGCCTCACCACGTAATCCGACAGCGCCAGCCCCACTCTGCTGCCCTTGAAACGGATCCTGCGCAACCTGTGGTCTAGCAACACGGGGCCGGGTATGCCTGGTGGTATCAGAGGGCTCAACCTCATCGTCCGAACTTTGGGTCAGACTGCCACTGCTTTCTACAGGTTCATATTCTGACCCGCTGGATTCGTCAGATGAGGGTTCCCATTCCTCATCCGACTGGGTCAGAAGCCTGTAGGCCTCTTCAGAAGAATAACCCTTACTTGCCATTTTGTCAACTAAATTTAGGGGGTACTCCCTGAGACTACCCAAGAAAAAAAGCAAGCCTGTCTTACAAATGGGAGGCTAGCGAAGTACCGGAAGCCGCTGTGATTGATAAAAAATATCAAAACAGATTTTTTTTTTTATCGCCACAGCGCTTGTATAGTGATTGCGCAGTGCTAAAAAAAAAAAAATTATTTTGTCACTGCGGCGGGGCGGGCGTGGGTGAACTCACGTGTGGGCGACCAATCAGGCCTGATCAAGCAAACAGTGCGTTTTGGGTGGAGGGCGAACTAAAGTGACACTAATACTATTATAGATCTGACTGTGATCAGTTTTGATCACTTACAGATACTATAAAAGTACAAATGCTGATTAGCGATACGCTAATCAGCGAATCAGTGACTGCGGTGCGGTGGGCTGGGCGCTAAACGATCGCTAACTACCTAACAAAGGGGCCTAAACTATCCTAAAACCTGACCGTCAATACCAGTGGAAAAAAATGTGACAGTTTACACTGATCACTTTTTTCCCTTTCATTAGTGATTGACAGGGGTGATCAAGGGGTTAATTGGGGTGATGGGGGGTGATCTGGGGGCTAAGTGTAGTGTTTGGTGTACTCACAGGAGCACAGAAGCCATTTAACACCTTATATTTATAAATATAAGGTGTTAAATGGCTTCTGATTTGATTTTTTAAAAGTCACCAACCTGCCAGCGCTGATCATTGGCTGACAGGCTGGTGACGAACTTCTGATGTAACGATTCCCGGCCAGCGTCTCGCGAGATGACGCGCCGGCGCGTCTAGAAGGAATAACAGGGCCGCCGCCAGGACGCAATCCTGCGTGCGGCGGTCCTGAGCTGGTTAATGGACATTTTTCTCGACCATTAAAAATGGGTGCAAAACGGCCATTAAAAATGGACAGATAGCCAGAAAATGGATGCACAAATGTTTCAAAAAAGGCCATGAAAACTGACTGTGGGGGAGCTTTATCAAAACTAGTGTGAAGGAGAACTGGCTTAGTTGCCCATCGCAACCAATCAGATTCCACCTTTTATTTTTCAGAGCTCCTTTGGAACATGAAAGGTCAAATCTTATTGGTTGTTATGGATAACTAGGCCAGTTCTACTTTACACCAGGTTGATAAATCTCCAGTGTGTCCGTTTTTTCACTGCCACGTGAATGTAGCATTACTTTCTGACATGGCTGATGGGCTGTTGGATAAAATTGCTATGAGTTTACCCGGGTTGTTTTTGTCTACTCTTATATGTTCAATAACAGGGATCAAAGTGGGTGCGATTACAGCCTGCCTGTGACCAGTTCATGTTGATCATCAGAATGAATGCAGAAAGTAATTCATTGTTGTAGGCCACACTCACAGGTACGGGTGAGTACATAGTGTACTGGCAATGGATTTGGAAAAGACGAGGGAGCAGCGAGGTGACGTTGTCGCTTGTATTACGATTCCTCAATGCTCAGGTACAATATGCTCAGCTGTGTACGAGCTTCGCCGTCTGCCTCAGAGCAGTAGGGATCCAGACTGTCCTGAGATTTTTCGGGTCTCTGCCAAGTCTCTGCAATCTGTGCCAGTCCCTCGGTGAGGTCACTGCTTCTTATTTACAGGAAGACACAAGTAGAAGTTATTTTTCTTAAGTGCATTGTATAACTTATGGGTATGACTTATTCTTTAAGGGTACTTTCACACACTTTTCCGGTATTGAGTTCCGTCCTAGGGGCTCAATACCGGGGAAAAAACTGATTAGTTTTATCCTAATGCATTCTGAATGGAGAGAAATCCATTCAGTATACATCAAGTATTCATCATGTCTTCAGTTCAGTCACTGTACGGTTTTTGGACTGAGAAAATACCGGAACACATGACGGATCCAGCATTATTTTACAATTGAAATGCATTAATGTCACATCCGGCCCTAAGTGTTCCGGAAAAATGGATGCGCAGACCTTTGAAAAAAGTGAAAAAGAAAAATACCAGATCCGTTTTACCGGATGACTACCGGAGAGACGTATCCGGTATTGCAATGCATTTGTGAGACGGATCCGCATCCAGATCCGTCTACAAATGGTATCCGTTTGCATACAGATTGCCTGCATACGGAACAGCGACGCTAGTGTGAAAGTACCCTTAGTTATTATAAAAAAGAAAATAAATGAATTGCACATCCAGCTGCTATGCTTTGATCTCATCCCTGCTACTTTTGCAGAAAACAGCGCTAAACAGCACACGTGTACCGCCTCCTATGCTACATGCTTAGGGTACTTTCACGCTAGCGGCAGGACGGATCCGACAGGCTGTTCACCCTGTCGGATCCGTCCTGACGCAATTTCGCCGTGCCGCCAGACCGCCGCTTCGTCCCCATTGACTATAATGGGGACGGGGGTGGAGCTCCGGCGCAGCACAGCAGTTCGCGGTGAGAGGCTGCCAGACTAAAAAGTCGGATATGCAGTACTTTTAGTCCGGCGGCCTTTCGCCGTGCTGCACCGGAGCTCCGCTACCTTCCCCATTATAGTCAATTGAGACGGAGCGGCGGTCCGGCGGCGCGGCAGGACGGATACGACAGGGTGAACAGCCTGTCGGATCCGTCCTGCCGCTAGTCTGAAAGTAGCCTTAGTTATAACCCATGTATATAATACTCTCCCCGATAGTATAATGCCCCCATAAATATAATGCTCTCTCCCGCTGTAGTAAAATTCCCCTGATATAGTTTGTGTGTGTCGTTAAAAAATATCAACACTATAACAGTGACCTCTACAGCACCCCACCACCAAAACAGTGACCTCCACAGCCCTCCACCCCTTAACACTGAACCCCCCCCCCCCCACAGTGCCCCGTCCCTTAAAATGGGACCTCCACAGCAGCCCCCCCCCTTAACTTTGACCTGTACAGCAGCCTTCCCCTTTAACAGTGACTTTCACAGCACACCACCCCCTTGACAGTGACCTTTATAGGTGCCCGCCCCCTTAACAGTGGCCTTTACAGCAATCTGCCCCTTAACACTGACCTCCATAGCGGATTATCCCCTTAACTGGGACCTCCACAGCAGCCTGCCCCTAGGGTGTCCATAGGTCCAGTTTTAGGACGGACAATCCGACTTTCAGACTCCCTGTCCTCCATCTGGGGTAGGGCCTGGATGGACACAAGGATGTCCTTTTGAACAGCTCACTCTAAGACAGCAGCACTGTGCTGTCTGAGTGTGAGCTGCAGGAAGAAAGTCACCCTTCCTCCCACTCCTGCAGCTGACAGAAGTAAATTTTTAAGCTCACTTTCTCAATCCCTGTCGTCTGAGGAGTTGGAGGGGCGTGGCCTAACCAGATCTGGGCGTGGCTTAGTGGGACCTAGAAGTTTATTTTTTAACTTAATTTTTTCAATCCCTGTTGCCTGAGGGGTGGGAGGGGGCGTGGCTTAGTGGGACCCGGGGGCAGGGTTTTACGTTCGTCTTTTGAGGGTGGACACATTGTGGCAGGGGGCCTGTCTGGTCTCCTTCCTGCAAGAGTGACGCCCCTCTGGGCACCTTATGGCTCATTTGCATACCAAATAAACTGGATATTCAGAGGATAAAAACATCTATTGCTGGAACAAAGGCACCTCCATATTTTGCTGCATTTTTATGGGCTTTGTTCAAATTTAATTTTTTTTGCACACATTGGGGGAGATTTATCATAACTGCTGCAAAGGAAAGCTGGCTTAATTGCTCAAAAGTATATTAGTGAGCTAATTTAGAAGCGGAAGCAGCATTCTAATGAGCGATGCTACCCCTTCAAACAGCTGATTGGCGAGGGTGCTGGGAATGGCACCCCCATCAATCTGATATTGATGACCTAACCTGTGCACAGGTCATCAATATCTTTTGCACTGCACCAACCCTTTAATATTGACGGCCTAATCTATAGCCTATGGCCAGCAATATCTGATCGGCTCTGAATTTCTCGGCTCGTCAGTATGAACAACCCCTTTTAAGCTGTGATTTTTGGTGCCTTTCTGCGCAGCGCAGCGATCCTGCATGCTCCTATGTTATGCTTCCACATATCGGAAAGTGCTCCTGCACATAACCTGACAGTCATGCTATGTCTGTTATTTATTCACTAAAGAGGAAGTCCTGTAACACACGGTGAACCCTGACCGCCTGCCATTCAGATGGACATATATAGGGCACTAAGCTGAAATTAGTCTTTTTACCGCGCAGTGGTGTACAGTCTACTACTCTCTGCAAGGAGCCATTTCAAGCTGGGAAAAAAACTGAGAGTATTCCTCCTCAAGATTACTGACAGGAAGCCTGCAAAGTTTCCTGTAAGATTTGGGACGTATGTAAATATGAGCAAATCTGTGAAGAGTCATCCAGCCAAAATTTTGGCGGTGGGCAAATTTCCTATTCCAGAGCCGCGTTCCAAATGTAGATGACAATGAAGGCCGAAATGGTGAAAAATGAATCCATCTTTAAAGGGGTCGTGCAGCCTGTTTATATTGATGTCATGAATAGGTCATCAATATCTAATCGGCAGGGTCCGACACCCGGCACCCCTGCCTATCAGCTGCTTCATCACTTTCTTGGAAGTCTCGTCAGCACAGTGTAATTACAAGTACCCGCTCCATTCACTTGAATAGAGCGAGCACTGGTCATTACACTGCACTTCTGAGACGAGGCATGGGGCGCCACGGCTGATCGACTGGGGTTGCCAGGTGTCAGACCCCCACCGATCAGATATTGATGACCTGTCCTGAGGATAGGTCATCAATATATACTGCCTGCACAACCCCTTTAATTTTGACTGGGAATAAAGAGGAGTCTGCGCATGTGCAGTTCTCCATTAATTGCTGTGGGACTTTTAAAAGTAGCTGACTAAGCGCAAAATGACTATTTTTTGGAAGTCCTAGAGTGGTGAATGATGAGCGCCGCGAACGCAGGTATTCATTTCCCACAGGGACCAGCCCCTATCGGACATTTAATATGGTTGTCTGCTTTTCTCATATTGATGACCTTTCCTCTGGAGAGGTCATCAATATCACATTGGCGGCGGTCCGACACCCGGAACCCCCACCGATCAACTGTATGAGCAAACGTAGTGCGCACATGCTGTCTCCCGTCTCTCTCTTCCTGTCCGTTGCTGCTGTCTATGGCTGTCTAACAGCAGCAGCAGCAGCAGACAGGAAGAGAAAAGGCAGACGGCACATGCGTACTGCGTCTCCTCATACAGCTGATTGGTGGGGGTGCCGGGTGTTGGACCTCCGCCGATCTGATATTGATGACCTATCCTGAGGATAGGTCATCAATAGTAAAAGCCTGGACAACCTATTTAACCACCTCAGCTCCCCTAGCTTAAACACCCTTAATGACTAGACCACTTTTTACACTAGTTTCACGGTTTATTGCTCGGTCATACAACTTACTACCCAAATGAATTTTACCTCCTTTTCTTCTCATTAATAGAGCTTTCATTTGGTGGTATTTCATTGCTGCTGACATTTTTACTTTTTTTTTATAATAATCAAAATTTACCGAAATTTTTGCAAAAAAATGAAATTTTTCACTTTCGGTTGTAAAATAAAAAAAATATATACATTTTTCTCTAAATTTATTGTTCTACATGTCTTTGATTAAAAAAAAGGCAATAAAGGTATATTTATTGGTTTGCGCAAAAGTTATAGCGTTTACAAACTATGGTAGAAAAATGTGAATTTTCCGCATTTTGAAGCAGCTCTGACTTTCTGAGCACCTGTCATGTTTCCTGAGGTTCTACAATGCCCAGACAGTAGAAACACCCCACAAATGACCCCATTTCGGAAAGTAGACACCCTAAGGTATTCGCTGATGGGCATAGTGAGTTCATAGAAGTTTATTTCTTGTCACAAGTTAGCGGAAAATGATGATTTTATTTTTTCTTACTAAGTCTCATATTCCACTAACTTGTGACAAAAAATAAAAACTTCCATGAACTCACTATGCCCATCACAAAATACCTTGGGGTGTCTTCTTTCCAAAATGGGGTCACTTGTGGGGTAGTTATACTGCCCTGGCATTTTAGGGGCCCTAATGCCTGAGAAGTAGTTTGAAATCCAAATGTGTCAAAAATGCCCTGTGAAATCCTAAAGGTGCTCTTTAGAATTTGGGCCCCTTTGCCCACCTAGGCTGCAAAAAAGTGTCACACATGTGGTATCGCCGTACTCAAAAGAAGTTGGGCAATGTGTTTTGGGGTGTATTTTTACATATACCCATGCTGGGTGAGAGAAATATCTCTAAAAGTCAACTTTTCCCATTTTTTTATACAAAGTTGTCATTTGACAGAGATATTTCTCTCACCCAGCATGGGTATATGTAAAAAGACACCCCAAAACACATTGCCCAACTTCTCCTGAGTACGGCGATACCACATGTGTGACACGTTTTCTGCAGCCTAGGTGCGCAAAGGAGCCCAAATTCCAATGAGTACCTTTTAGGAGGGCATTTTTAGGCGTTTGGATTCCAGACTTCTTCTCACGCTTTAGGGCCCCTAAAATGCCAGGGCAGTATAAATTCCTCACATGTGACTCCATTTTGGAAAGAAGACACCCCAAGGTATTCCGTGAGGGGCATGGCGAGTTCCTAGAATATTATATTTTTTTTTGGCACAAGTTAGCGGAAAATGATTTTGTAAGAGAAAAAAAATAATAATAATAATTTTCCCCTAACTTGCGCCCAAAAAAATATATATTCTAGGAACTTGCCATGCCCCTCACGGAATACCTTGGGGGGTCTTCTTTCCAAAATGGGGTCACATGTGGGGTATTTATACTGCCCTGGCATTTTAGGGGCCCTAAAGCGTGAGAAGAAGTCTGGAATATAAATGTCAAATTTTTTTTACGCATTTGCATTCCGTGAGGGGTATGGTGAGTTCATGTGAGATTTTATTTTTTGTCACAAGTTAGTGTAATAAGAGACTTTGTAAGAAAAAAAAAAAAAAAAAAATTAAATTTCCGCTAACTTGTGCCCAAAAAAAAAATTCTTCTATGAACTCGCCATGCCCCTCAAAAGTGATCTTTTTATAGCGCCGCAGCAATTTTACGGTGTTTTTGCAGTGATCAGAAAAAAAAATTCTGTCACTGCGGTGGGGCGGACTGAACGCAAGTGTGCGCACAAGATCAGGCCTGATCGGGCGAACACTGCGTTTTTTGTAGAGCCTATAGAACATGTCCTATTCTTGTCCGCAATTGCGGACAAGAAAAGGCATTTTCTATATAGTTCTGGCAATGTGCGGATCCGCAAAATGCGGAAAGCACATTGCCGGTGTCCGTGTTTTGCAGATCCGCGGTGTCCGTGTTTTGCGGATCCGTGGATCCGCAAAACACATACGGACGTCTTAATGGAGCCTTATAGGGGGGTGATCAATGACAGGGGGGGGATCAGAGAGTCTATATGGGGTGATCAGGGTTTAATAAGGGGTTAATAAGTGACAGGGGGTGGGGGGGTGTAGTGTAGTGGTGATTGGTGCTACTTACAGAGCTGCCTGTGTCCTCTGGTGGTCGATCCAAGCAAAAGGGACCACCAGAGGACAAAACAGCGTCTGATATACCTTTCAAGGGTTAAAAAAATCGCATCTACAGCCTGCCAGCGAACGATCGCCACTGGCAGGCTATAGATGCACTCGTTTACCTTCCGATTCTGTGAACACAGGCGCGCGCGTTCACAGGAAATCTCGCGTCTCGCGAGATGACACGCCGGCTCGTCAAGGAGGAATGAATCGACCGCCTCCGGAACGCAATCCTGCGTTAGGCGGTCCGGAGGCGGTTAAGAACAGCTGAGGCAAGATGGTGGCAGTCCCCATATTCATGTTCAGAAAATAAAATTAAAAAAATCTACAACCAGAAAATAAAAACAGATTAGAAAAAAAGAGATGTGTTACTATCTGGTTTTAAATGGCAGACAACATTTTTGGTGACACATTTCCTTTACATACCAGTAAATGCACCAAGGAATGGCTTGAGAAAGAAAATTGGATTGTTGTTAAACGGGTCATTCGACTATTTTTAACTGATGATCTACGTATCATCAGCATCTGATTGGTGGGGGTCCAACACCCTGAACCACCGATCAGCAGTTTGAGAAGGCCCAGCGCTTTTGTGAGTGCCGCAGCCTTCTTGCTGCTTACCCTAGGCCAGTGATGTCATGACTATCGGTCACGCGGCCTAGGCGCAGCTCAGCCCTATTCAAGTGAATGGGGCTGAGCTGCGATACCAAGCACAGCCACTATACAATGTACGGTGCTGTGTTTAGTAAACTGTTAAGGTGCCTTCTCCAACAGCTGATCGGCTGGGCACCCGAGTGTCAGCCCCCTACTGATTAGATACTGATGACCTATACAGAGGATAGTTTGGCTCTAAATCCAATTGAGATGCTGTGACAGGAATTTGAAATTGACTATGCATGCAAAAAAATAAAAATATATTGTAAACTTTTTCCAAGTCGCTGTGGGATACTGGCATACAAATGTGAAATGCCTGCTGGAGGCTTTCTCTTACAAAAGTAGCAATACCAGGTATTAGAGCCAGAAGGGAATGCTATAGTTGTGAATTATTGCAATTGTTTGTTTCTTTTTGTAGATTTATGCCTCCTTTATTCTTTTATGCAGTTTGAATGCAGTTTTTATGTGCTAAAAATAAGAAAAATATGCATACAATATATATGAAATTGAGCAAAGTCTAGCAGGCTTTCTAATCTAATCCTAGCATGTAAGATTCATTCAAGCTTTTCCTGCTAGTGTGACCCTAACGGTCTTTGACCTATGTCTAGGCTCATTGCTGATGGCATCTTAGATGGTGACCTCTGATGTGAGTCACAGTTGGGAGTGAGGCCCTCTGCTCCGGAATACTCCCCCTTTAAGGGTGGATTAATCAGGATATTGTCCTCTAGGTTGTTTTGCAGAGCTCAAACTTGTTCTTCAGGTTCAAGCTGCTTCATAAGATAAATTAATGCCTTTAGAAATATATTCTGTTCCGTGATCAACCTCCTGTGTGGGGGCTGCCTGAGTGAAAATGGAGGTATGTCCGGGTTCAGCTCTGAACCTGGACAACCGCTTTAATAACCCTGTCAGCTGGTGGTGGATCCGTCAAAATTATGAATTGGCGCCGGCCTCTACATAAGTTTGGCACATCAACCACCGGTCTCAATCTACGCAGCTTCTTTGCTGTCTTAAGTTTAGACCATTTTCTACGTCTTAACCAGGCATAGTAAAAGATTAATGAGACTGGCCTGCCGGCCCATCCCCTTCTTCGCCCATGCCAAACTCCCTTTTTTAGACCTGGAAAAGTTGCACATTATGGCGCAAATAACCTTTGCGTTGCAATCTGATCCAGAAATACGCCAAAAATAGGTGAATTTCTGTTAGTAAATGACCCCTACATCTTTATATTACTAGAAACGTAAGAGGCCAGTGAAGTAATCAGTTATTTTTTTAATTAAAACTCTTCTCCCGTTCACACCAGAATAGGACTTTGAGGTTTCCTTAACTGAAGGATTGATCGGTCAGTGATATCTTCTCTGTGTATCACTAGTGCATACTCAAAGTGCATACACAGGGAAATGAACACTAGGTCCTTCTGTACTGCATCATAATGCTCTTGATCTTTACAATGCACCCAACTCTGTATATTCCACCATTTAACCACTAGTACTGCACTTTTTGGTAAGTTCCCCAACCCGGTACCTCCATGTGTACAAAAAAAAAAGAAAACTGTGAAGCATCGAAAGGGGCTGAGCTGGGCCTCGGCCATGTGAACGTGACATCATACGGCCTATGAGAAGGCCAATGTACTACCGCGAGCATCAGTACCTTCTCAAGCAGCTGAGTCGTCGAGGAGATCGCTGGGGTTCGGACCCCACAGCCCAGATGCCAAGCGTAGGTTACTGCCCTATCACGAAAGGAATAGGTCTATAAGATATAAATCTCGCGGATAAACCATCTTGAAACTTACTGTCTCTACTGTGCAGAAGAGAGACAACTTCGAACTTTCACTCCTTGATAGAGGCACACAGGTACTTGGCCAACATCAGTTATCCCGCCAAAGTTTGGCTTGGTTGAAGCAAGGCTTTCCAATGTCCTCCCAAACAAATTCAAAGTTTCCTCTCCAATTCTTTCTCAGATGCAGTTTCCCCAGCAGAAAACTAAGGCTACTTTTACACTAGCGTTCGATCGGATCCGTTCTGAACGGATCCGATCATAATAATGCAGACGGAGGCTCCGTTCAGAACGGATCCGTCTGCATTATTTTTAGCATATAACAGCTAAGTGTGAAAATAGCCTCGTACGGATCCGTCCAGACTTTCAATGTAAAGTCAATGGGGGACGGATCCGCCTGAAGATTGAGCCATATTGTGGCATCTTCAAACGGATCCGTCCCCATTGACTTACATTGTAAGTCTGGACGGATCCGCACGCCTCCGCACGGCCAGACGGACACCCGAACGCTGCAAGCAGCGTTCAGCTGTCCGCCTGTCCGTGCGGAGGCGAGCGGAGCGGAGGCTGAACGCCGCCAGACTGATGCAGTCTGAGCGGATCCGCTCCATTCAGACTGCATCAGGGCTGGACGGCTGCGTTCGGGTCCGCTCGTGAGCTCCTTCAAACGGAGCTCACGAGCGGACCGACGAACGCTAGTGTGAAAGTAGCCTAAGATGATAGAGTGTCCGGAAGCCATAAAACCCAGTCAGGCGCTGTCAAATCAAGTAGCCAAGTCATTCTCTTTATTTTTTACTTGTCTTTATAGCGTCAA